>NW_022475282.1:0-226180 GCF_009193585.1 Aspergillus caelatus
TTTTTTCGCTGTTCGGGGTTCATACGGAAGACCGCGGATGCAGGTGAGTACTTGATCCGTTCCAACCAAAAACCAGCCAGCCAGCCAAGACAGGATCGTCGGTTGGGTTGTCAGATGAGAATACACGGTCACAGGGCAGGAAATGATTAATGAGCCCGTCCATGTCAACGTGCGAGACCCACTTAGTGACTTGGTGGATCACCATTCCCATCCGAAGAATGAATGTATTGATGACCGCACCTGCACTGGTGAAAGATCGACGCTTGATTGTAATCCTTTGTACGGAATGCTTACTAGTACTTCCGTCCTCCGTACCGCCTTGTGGTTGTGTACTCCAGCCCTCACCATCTCATTTGTTGGCCGTCACATCTGTGGTGTCCTTGGCTACCTTGCGCGAGATAGAAATACGATCTGCTACATAGGCAGCGAGGATTATAGGATTCTTCAATTATACCTAACAGGAACAACGTCCCGTCATTACCTAGAGCCCTCAGCCCCTCACTGACAACCAACTTAAAAAGCCTATCCTCCTTGGAGTTTCTGTACGGTGCCTGTTATAGAAAATGAGAACAGCGGTGGGTTAATGAGACTGCCTGCATTAGAGCGTCATACTACACCACCATGGATAGTTGGCTGTGAGATCAGCCCATAAGGCTCTACCGAAACTAAGTATAATCCTCCGATACGGAAGCATTGTGAAGTGCCTCTCAGCTGGACCGATAACAAGTATGCTCCGGCTAAGTTGCCGGTTGTGAGAAGTGACACCTTCTATTATGTAGGAGTACGCGAGGGGCACGTTGTGATAATGGTATGTTGATTGATCTTCATGCAGAAGAGGGGTATACAAGTCTCGGCCCTTGTTTTGCTTTGAGTACCTAGTCTAGCGATCTGACTGGTTGTCGGTCTGATCGTCGTGTACAAAGAGAGTTCAACCATTAAGCTTGGTAAAAATATGAGATTGCATAAATTTGGGAAACGCATGGTCATCTGTGCTGTTGTTTGAGAGAAAAGAAATACGCGGGTAGGTGTAAATTATACTTACTTCGGGGTAGTGATATGTCTTTCCCTAATAGCATGTCTTTCCCCATCTTTAGGGCACCCCCACAAAGCCCTGTATGCAAGAAAGGTGCATTGTCGCGCTTATGTTAGCTTGCATGTTATTTGATCATTAGAAGGCAACGGCGGTGACTGATGATATTTTAGATAGGATCGTTTACTGTATTGTTTTCACTGCCTCACCGCACATCATTGGGGGCCACAAAGATTAACGAACAGCGTTACGCCAGGTCGCTTGTGGTATGTTCTCAGCCTTGTCCTTTCGGGATCAGCTTGTTTATACGACATACCAGCTGCCTGACATGAGAGATGTAAGTAAAAAGTAAGAAAAAAAAATTAAGTTGAAAACAAAGAAAATCCCGGGAGACAAGGTCACAACAATCATTGTCAGGCGACTGGTCCAACGCTAGGATTGTTTATGTTATTGCTGTTGAACAATAACGACATTCTGACTCGGTAATTATACAGGTATTTCACTGCTTTTTAGCTTAGTTGCACATATGTTATCGAGTCCATTTGTTGGTTTCTTGTTCTTTGTTGACAGTTTATTTCTTATAAATTATAATATTGTGTAAGACTATGTTTCGCATGGTTGTCTAGATAGACACCCGAGTAGTAGTGCCTAACCCATAGGCTACGGGCTCTAGGCTAGGCGCTAACCAGCCGGTACCTTGGGATGAGGTCATTTTTTTTCCTTTTCTTTTTACGGCACAGTGGGAGGAAGCCGGTAGCTCCGAGCATCCGAGAGAGCCATGCCAAGCGCCTCTTTTTCCTTTTCTTTCCTTTTTTTTTTTTTCCCTCCCAATCATTACGGAGTACGTCGCGTCTGCTATTACTCCGTACATCCTTAATCCTTGGCCGCTTCCAACAAAATACGTATGGGAAATTGTCCATCAGCGCATCTGATTTCCGTGAAGGGCCTACAAAATACAAAAACCAAACCTTGATGATCTTCTAGGTTGTATAGTTCTGTAATTTACATCCGTATTTCCATTTTCTTTCCTTTTTTTATTTATTTATTTTTTTTTTAGAGGTCCAGACTTTAATTGCTATCAACCTAACCTACTTTGTCTACTATGACACCAACGGTTCCAAACCACTGGGAGGCAAGTCATGATGACGATAGATTCAGATCCTAGAGATGACGGTATGTACCGCTTCATCTAGGCAGCAAAATCAAACCGGAATGGAGTGTATCAGCAAAATCATAATAGTATCACCAAACACCGGGAAGATTATTATTACAAACTTGACACCACAAAAAATGAGAACATCGGACATCCATGTCCTTGTTAGCTCGGCGCCTAGCGTGAAGCGTGTTCCCAAAAACTCCACTTTCGGCACACGGAGCTTTGGGGAGCTTCAATCAATCAGAGACTTTTCTTGTTTCCACGGCCCTGTCGGCCTCGCTGCACCTTATCCCCGCCCGCTCCGAAAGAACCGCGAAAGCTCCAGAGAGACAGGCAATACTAGATCATGAATAAGAATTAAAAAGATTGACACGGTCCTGTGGTACCCGCTTCTATGGCTCACGGTGGTCTGGTTGGATTCCATATAATCCTGCTGCATTCTCCCTTCTGTTCCACCTCTCCCAGTCCTCCATAGTTCAGCCCTATATTCCCCTCTAGTGTGTGCTTGCGCCTTCACGAGCTGGCGCACCACCCGCCATTAAATCGAATCATACAAAGTATCTATTGCTGGTCGCGCCCAGTGTCTACACAGCTCTTTACCTATAAAACCAAAATTTCCGGAGCTCTAGGGATCGAGATCGGGGGTTTCCGGGCCATCCGCTTTGCGACAAGATTCGCATTCAGCTGTCCTCGCCTTGGTGTTCGCTTTATAATCTAATACTACAGATTTCGCAACCATGTGGCAGAAAACTTCTCAAGCCGCGATCGCGGCTGCTTCTCTATTTGTTTCCCTTGCCAGTGCTATCCCGCATGGAGATGACCACGCAATGAATATGGACATGGGTATGGACATGAACAGCACCCAGGCGCAGCCCGAATCGCATGCCGATACGAGCGACGACTCGCCCATGAGCTATTTTGCTTATGGAAAGCATTCGAGCACAATCATCGCTCACATAGGCCTGATGGTTCTTGCCTGGTGCTTCATCCTCCCCGTTGGTAAGAATTCGAGTCCTGTTTTCTATTTTCCATTTATTTTCAGCCACGACTGACAGGTCCGTAGCTGTTATGTTTAGCATTGCACGTTCTCGATTTGCACTTCCGTCGCAATTACTTTTCCTGGTTTTCAACGCGTTGGGCTTGCTTCTGGGAATCATTTACAACAGTCAAACCCCTGATCTATACGAGAACAATGCTCATCACAAGATCGGGTGGATCGCGACATGGGTCATTAGCGCGCAGGTCATCATGTCGCTCATTTTTGCCTATGCTGGCAGAGGCGAGTCCGATGCGACTTCGTACGAGCGTGCTGCATTTCTTCCTGTTTCTACGGACGAGATGGCCGAAACCCCGACGCATCCGACCGGAATTCACCATGAGTATCGTTGGTCTAGAGAGAGCGGCCAGGAGACAGAGGTCAATTCCGCTTCCCTCCACAGTCGCCCTAGTTCGTCAACTTGCGCATCCCCCTCGGAGGAATATGATACATTTGACAAGCCCGAGGCCCAATTCCCGGAACAACCCGCTCAGAGCCGTGGTTGGCTGCGCAGCACCTTTGTGAACCGCTTTCTCGCGAGCCGTGTGCCCCGTATGGTCTCTAGTCGCGCCCTTCGGATACTCACCACTATCTATTTGGTGATTGACAGAATCATCTTGCCTTTCGGTTTCATCGCTATCGCTACCGGTGCCGTAACTTATGGTGGTATCATGGTAAGGAGTTGTGCGCATCAGTTGCTATGTGGGCATTGCTAATAAATAACTGACACTACAGAGGGGAAGAGAAATCTTCAACGGTCTCGCACATTTCATCAAGGGAGGCATCTTCTTTTGGTATGGTTTGTTGACCCTGGGACGATTCATGGGCTGCTGGGCAGATCTCGGATGGGCTTGGAATGTCAAGCCCTCGCGCGACATTGTTGGCAAGTGGAAGGCCAAGATCCCTACCGGTGAATTTACCGAGTCTTTTGTGATCTTCCTCTACGGAGCCAGCAACATGTTCCTCGAGCACCTCACCAGTTGGGGAGGCAAATGGTCTGCGACAGATCTCGAGCATGTGTCCATCTCTATCATGTTCTTTGGTGGCGGTTTGTGTGGTATGCTTTTTGAATCTAAGCGCGTCAAGAGCTGGTTGAACAGCACTGTCCTGCAATACCCCTCGAACCTTCGCAGGCATGGCCCATCCGATACGGCTTGGCAGATTCCCGACACTCAAGGCGTTTCTCTCAACCCAATGCCTGCCCTTGTGATTCTTCTTTTGGGTAGCATGATGGGATCCCACCACCAATCCAGCATGGTTTCCACTATGGTACACAAGCAGTGGGGTAACATGTTGGTTGGCTTCTCGTTCGCTAGATGTATGACCTATGTCATCATGTATCTCAAACCACCAACCTCTTATCTACCTTCCCGTCCCCCCACTGAGATTGTTGCCGCTTTCTGTTTGATCTCCGGTGGCTTGATTTTCATGTTGAGTGTAGGTGTTACCTGACTGATGAAAGTATTGAGTCATGCTAACTGTTCTTAGACCCGGAATGTGGTCGATGCCATCGAGTTCTACGAGCTCGATGCGATGTTTATCTTCACCGTTGGTATGGGAGTGACCGCCTTCATCATGGCTTGCGAGATCATGGCTATTGCCATCAAGGCCTGGGCGGCCAAGAAGGAAACTCGTCCTCAGCTTCCTCCTTTCCAATTTCCGGCCTGAGTAGAAAAATTTCCTGGGTTGAAGGGCACGCCTCGCCGTGTCGCTTTATGGGTGGAGGTGCGTGCCCTTCACACGGGACATGCCGGATAAGACTCTCTACCTAGATGGTTTGCTCGTCGCCCTATGGAAAACCAAGGCATTGAGAAAAAAGAGAAATGAGAACAAGAAAAGAAAAGAAAAGAAAAAAAAAAAAAAGGGAAAAGGCAAAAGAGACATCGAACAGCCTTGTCTTGATTATTGCAGCGATATACCCCCTAAACTATTTGTTTTTGGCCTGGTGTCAGAGCTCAAGTTTACGAGTGACGGGCATATACCACTGACACCAGAGCTTTGTTCTATGATTTTTGACGTGCCCTTATGTTAATGAATGATATCCCTGATTGTTAATGTGGTGGAGACTAATGACTGGTTGGATTCTAATATACATTGCATTGTTTATAATGGTCTTAATGGCCTGAGAATTACGAGTTACTTATATCTGCACGTGGGTTGATACCCGGCTCTATGAACCATAATACATACTTGTAGCTTCTTAATACTAGTAGTGGAGTAGGTCTAGAAGGACCGCTGCATCCCATCTCATACAGCAGCAGGACAATCTGAGTGGCCGCCTTGGGTCGGAGTTAGAAGTAAACGCCGAGCAAGAAAAGCTTAGCCCAGACGACACTCGGCGTTGGTTCCCGCTCTACTTGCCGGGCGGTCGGCAGATTTCCATTATGGTGGCGGTTACTAGTAGTGACAGCGCTTGGCAGGGTTGTACGTACTGGACAGGTACATGCTTCGTGCTTTCAATATACTGCGGGTCTCGGTGAAATTTTAAATCATAGCTCAATAACACGGTGTGGACTACTTTTCGGCCTCCAGTTGACATCTAGCATGCTGAAGTTGGAGTAACGACTGGGAGAATGCAACTTATGTACATACCGTAGTATTAATAATGCTGATGGGAAAGTGGGGGAGTGGAGGGGAACTGGAAAATGAGTATTATTTAAAGAGGGGCTGCGGTGTTCCCTCGGAGCTTCTTCACCCCGTAATTTCGCAACTTTTATACATTTCGCCTGCATAGTAAGGAATTCCCCAAAAGCTTTTGGTTAACCATCATCTGATTCACCGACTTCAGAAATTCCAAAATGGCTTCTAACCCCCCTGGACCTTGCTGCGCCACTGGCTTCAAGCATGAAGGCAACCCAGTTGGTGAGATCAAGAACGTCAACGGCGGTAAGTTATCCTGCAGCCATACCTCCTAAATTCACGGATGCGCAGGATCTAATCAACTTTTCACAGTCGACACCTACATTGTCTACCCGCAGAACAAGAGCACCGAGAAGGTTGTCATCTTCCTGAGCGATATCTTCGGTATCTATGTCAACGCCCAGCTCCTCGCTGACGAGTTCGCCGCCAATGGATACACTTGTGTTATCCCCGACCTTTTCCAGGGAGACGCCATCAAGGTCAGTGACATGGAATCTGGAAAGGCTGACCTCCCTGCCTGGCTCCCCAACCACCAACCTAGCCATGTCGACCCCGTCGTCGAGTCAACCGTCAAGTACGTCCGCGAGGAATTGGGCGCTAAGCGTGTTGCCGGTGTTGGATACTGCTTCGGTGCCAAGTATGTCTGCCGCCACATGAAGGAGGGCAAGATCGACGTTGGTTTCAACGCCCACCCTTCCTTCGTCACCCACGAGGAACTCGGTGCTATCACCGGTCCTCTGTCCATCGCCGCTTCCGGTAAGTTAAATCCGTCTAGGGCTGTTGATACACATAGCTCTCCAGTACTAACTTACTCCTCAATAATAGAAATCGATCAGATCTTCACTACCCAACTCCGCCACGAGTCTGAGGAGACTCTGAAAAAGACTGGCCAGCACTGGCAAATCAACCTGTTCAGCGGTGTTTCCCACGGTTTCGCTGTCCGCGCGGACCTGAGCAACAAGCACTTCAAGTTCGCTAAGGAGCAAGCTTTCTGTCAGGCTGTCAACTGGTTTAGACAGTACCTGTGAACTAAAAGCATAGATTGTTAATAACTAGCTTTTTGTATATATCGACTTCATGCTAACGAATTGATTTGAAGAATGGTATACTTTGAATATACGCATGTCTCGAAATACCTAGCTCTGTCATGAACATCTTGTAAACTTCACTAATTAAATAATCCACATGCACTTTCGAGGCAAGAAAGACTACCAGTGCTACATTTGACAAGCCAAGGGGATCCAATGCTTTTTTGGTTCTTCACTAAATTTATAGCTATGGTCGATGGTTCTATTATTAGTAGCGGATCGATAAGGTTGTTGTTCACTCCATAAACTTGGCTTCCAGGAAGGCTATGTGAGATATGTGTAGAGCAGGCCAAATACTTGCGGCTTCTGCAGAATAGAAAGAGTCAAGATCTACAATTAATTCTATGTAAATATACGCCTTAGGCACCATGCTGATCAGCCTTGCCCAAGCACGTGATCCTGGGGGATCCGCGCCGACAAAAGAGCCGCCGGAAGAACAGGTGGAATAAGTGAGATTGTCGAGAGAAGGGAGCGCAAGAAGCTGCGCGGTTTCGTTGCTCGCTCTTTGTCCTTGTCATTGAAGTTTCTAGCTTTCCTGCCGATTAGACCTTGTTTCCTCGCTCGCATCTGTTTTTTTTTCGACTGGGGCTTGTCAAGTCTTCAATCTCTCTGTCGTGTGTATTCTAGCGCCTGCTATCTGTGTTGTTGCCCCTGTGGTGACATCGTTACAAATTACCCACGATACCTGATTACTCTGTACTCCTGCATTTGACAAGATCTACGAATTACCATTACACTTTTACATTCAGGGCTTCCCACTGTCCTCGACCGCAGCGTTCGATCAGCGAATCCGGCCTACTCCGACCTTGAACTTTGGTGGATTGCCTCTGACACTTGTTACCTAAGTTTTGCGCGCATTCCCGACGCAGCCAACTACGCTACCTGCGAAACACTACATTCATTGGGTTGAACCTCTGTTGTGAAATCAATATGGCTACACCCGCCGCGTTACCACCTCTCCCTTTTAACCCTGCGAGGGTACGGTCGTATCTTCTTCGTTTGCCTCTTTTTACACGACTTGTGGTGCTGGCAATTATCGTCTTTTGGCTTCTTGAGTTACAAACAGTATGGAGTGTGGTACAATGGGGTTCGTTGGCGCCGGATGAGATTGGTTTCGGCAGCAGTATGTACCCTTGTGTGCCTTACTCCTGAAAGAGAGGGTTAAGCCCATGTGTGGTTCTGACGCTATCATAGTGTATCGGCTCAATACCTATCCATTCATTCACAATGGCTTCTTCCATGCTTTTTTGAACTTGGTGGCGCTTACGCCATTGGTCGAGCGCTTTGAAGCCGAGCATGGCACGTTGACTGCTGTGGCTCTGTTCTTGGGGCGTAGGTCATATTCTGACTGCTGGACATTGGGACCAGGTGTGCTAACGTTGACTGTCGATGTAGCGCTTTCTACATTCCCTGCCGGCCTCTACCTCCTGATCGAGAAATTCCTTTTGCATAGAAACACCGCCGTAGTTGGCGCAAGGTGGGTGTTATATCCTTCGATCTTACGAGTAGACAGGGCTAATAGAGCTTCAAGCGTTTGGGTATTCCTCCTATTTGGCACCGAAGCTATCAAGACCTTCAAGTCTCACCCGTACTTTAGGTATATCCCCAGATGCGAAAGCCAATACGTGTCACGATTCGCTAATATAAGCCTAGTCTTGGGAATTACAAGATCCCTACCTGGACATCACCCTTGTTTGCGTGCATAGTTGTTTCGATCCTTATGTCTAACACGAGCTTCCTTGGCCATTTGTGCGCTATTCTCATCGGCTATTTGTGTGAGTATTGCCTTCCTGGTCTTACGATAGTTATTATACTAATCCTTCTACATTAGTCGGCCTTGGGTACCTCAAGGTGTTCGTCCCTCCCGAGAAGATCCTGAGATGGATCGAAGGAAAACTGAACCTGTTGGGTCGGTTACCACACTATGTCTCTGTCGACCAAAAGACGTATGGCCGATATGGTGTACTCCCCACAACCAATACAATGGGCGAGAGAGGGACTCCTATGAGCTACTTGGGATCGTCGCAGCGTCTTGGCCCTTGAGACCGTTGACTGTTAACACCGTGTCGGACTCCTATATTACAATTCTTGTGCATATTTAAGTATTATAATAATCATCTGTTATAGTAGTCTTGTGGGGGGGAATTTTTTTTGGCTCATAAAATGCATTAGCGTTGTTTTTCGACATGGACTTTGAGAGAGTTGTGCAGATGGTCTTTAGCGGCCGACGTAAATAAATTAAGGTGCTGCGGAGTGGACTCCCAGTGCCTTTGAAACTCCGCGGATACTACTGCTACTAGTAATGCGACCAACTCCCCGAATGTCTTGATTCGATGGCGTTAAAATGTAAGTCGCTGCATGCTTGCAGCGTGCCAGTTAAGCTGCATCAGCTAGCCCCCACTTCCACCAACATCCTCCTCCCTCCTCTATTTGGCTTACCCCGGATTCTACCATTGCAAAGGACAGCTTAGAGTAAACCAAGCTAATTGAAGACCAATGACAGCTGCAATCCGCAAATTGCGGAGTAATCCCCATTTCCTTTTCGTGCATTTACCGCACGTCCTCTCGTTTCTATGCGTCCTCGCTGGAGTCGTCTGGCTTCTCCTCCTCCCCCTCAACGACTACTCCCGTCGAACGTACATCTCCGAGAACGCGCTTCTTCCCGGCCAGGTCCATGCCTACTTTTCTGGTAGTGATCAGAACATCTTTCGCGGATACCGAAAGGAGCTAGAGGGGCTTCTACCCAATGGAGCTCCAGGGGAGGGTCCGGAAAGGAATGATATTGAATTGACGCCGGAGTATGTTTACAGTCCTGCTTATGACGTCCACTTACTCTTTGTGCTAAATTGAGCTCTCTACTAGGATCTCGGATAAGATACAGTCGGTTCTCAGAGCTTCCGGCTTGAAAGTCGCGACGCAGAAATATGAATACACTTCCGCGGGGATCACGCATCAGGGACAGAACGTCTATGCCATCATTCAGGCGCCGCGGGGCGATGCGACGGAGGCGATCGTACTGGTTACGGCTTGGAAGACAGCCGATGGAGAACTGAACCTGAATGGCGTTACCCTCGCACTGACACTGGCAAGATACTTTAAACGTGGGTTGCTTTTGTTTTTGCCTTATAAGGGCCATAGCTGATTGTTTCCAGGATGGTCTCTGTGGTCGAAAGACATCATATTCCTGATCACGCCTGACAGCAAATCTGGGACGCAAGCGTGGATCGATGCATACCATGACATGCAACCGCCATCTGTTCAGCCGCTGCCGTTGAAGAGTGGTGCATTGCAGGGAGGTCTTGTGGTGGAATACCCCTTTGATCATCGGTTTGAATCGTTACATATTGTCTACGACGGTGTTAATGGCCAATTGCCGAACCTGGATTTGATCAATACTGCCGTGTCAATTGCTGGTGGTCAAATGGGCATCGGTGCCAATTTGCAGGAGATGTGGGACCACGATGATAGCTACGAAGCGCGTTTACAAACTATTCTGAGGGGCATGGCTAAGCAGGGTTTCGGGTACGCCACTGGAGCGCACAGTAGCTTCATGCCGTACCATATTGATGCTATCACACTGCAAACGAAAGGAGATGGCTGGCAGGATGAAATGGCCCTGGGCCGAACTGTGGAAAGTCTGTGTCGCAGCTTGAATAACCTCCTGGAACATTTGCATCAGAGTTTCTTCTTTTATCTGCTTATGCAGACCAACCGGTTTGTCAGTATCGGCACGTATCTACCCAGCGCGATGCTGATCGCTGGCAACTTCACAATCATGGCCATTGCCCTGTGGTTACGGACTGGCTACTACATGGGCTCTAAGCCTAAGCCTTCAGTCAAGACAGATGCTTCCCAGGATGAGAAAAAAGAACAAGCAGCAAGCTCCCAGGACAAGGGCAAACCGAAGGCGACAAATGTGGAACAAAACGGTGACGCCAACAGCATCATCGAACGACAGCTGGCGCTTCCACTCAGCTTTGTCGTCGGCCTACATCTATTGGGCCTTGCCCCTCTCTTCATCTTCAACAATCTTTCCCACAAGGTCAGTCTCACCTTTACATCATCACAGTCCTATATTATCTGACAAAAACCAGTACTTCACAACCGCAACCTACACCGTCATTGTCGCCGATCTCGTCCTTCCGCTACTCCTCGCAGTCTTGCTTACCCAAGGCTTCACCCCCAAACCCCAGCAATACCTCCTTATGAAATCCTTCTCCCTCCTCCTCCTTGGTCTCTTCCTTTCCACTCTGGCTACTCTGAACTTCTCCCTCTCATTCATGATCGGCTTGCTCTGCACTCCCCTCAGCTTCGTCAACCGCATCAGCCCTACCACCAGTGCACCTATCCGGTACGCACTCGCCTTCATCGGACTCGTGCTCCTAAATCTTCTCTCGCCCCCCGTCGTCCTCCTCGGGGGCTGTTGGTATACCGGAGTATCAGTGGAGACCATTCTAACGCAAGCTGCGTTTGGATGGGACGTCTGGGGGATGTGGACACAGGTAGTTGTATGGTGTGTCTGGTGGCCAGCCTGGATGATTGGATGCGCCCTATTGGGATTCTCCCTGTTTTGAAGAAGGTCCAATTGATTTACCATAAGGTCGACTCTATATAAACCAGACAAGAAACAAATACGGTAAATTAAATCTCTATATCATCCACCGTACCAAAGAAACATTCAAACAACAACCCCCACCCCACACACACATAATCAAAGAGAAAAAGAAAAAGAACCCCCCAATAAAAGAAACAAACCTAACCAGAAGAACTAACCCGTCTAACAATCGCCAACATCTCAAACCCCTCCAACCCCGCCTCAACACCAACAACCCTCTCTACCCCAAACCCCCTTCCCTCAAAACACCCCACATAATCCCCCCAATCCGCCCTAGGCCCCAACCACAAAATCACCTCCACCACACCCCCCTCCCCAAACGTCTCAATATACCTCTCCACCAACTTCGGCTCCCGCGGATAGACAAACATCCACGCCTTTGCGCCGGGCACGCGCCAGGACAGGAGATCCCAGGTGCCCGTGACAACGTGCATGTCGTGTTCGGCGATGTAGCGGTTTACGGTGGGGTTTACGTCGACGCCTTCGATTTGGAGGGTTGGGTAGTTGTGGGTTAGGAGGGCTTCGAGGAGGCCGCTGCCGCTGCCGATTGAGAGAGTGTAGTTTGGTTTCTTGGGGAGAAGGGTTGCCAAGGTTTCGAGGAGGGGTGTGGAGAGTGAGAGGCAGCATGTTGGGAAGGCTTGCGGGGTGGTCGTTAGTTGGGTGGTGAGTCTTTGGAGGGTGGTTTCTGGGCCCTCTTCCATTGTTTTTTTGTTTTAAGTGTTGGTTCTGTTTGGGCTGGGTTGTGGTGGGTTTGCTTTGTTTTGGGGATGTTAGATGTATGGTTGAAGATAGAGATTGTGTGGAGGTGAGGAAGTCGGAGGTGAAAATTCTGCATGATTTCATACGTCTTAATTATGGGTGTCACGTCTAATATTCATTCGTACATATAACCCCAAGTGCTACTCTTGTAGTGCCCATTTACGTTCAGAATATGATGAGGAACGACAATCGAATATAGCTCATGCAGCCCACACATCCTTGCCAACACCCTCGATCCAGTGACCCAATTGGTTGACGCCTGCGTCCCAGTCCTTCAGTCTATTCCGCATGCCTTCAATCTGGGTCATGTCCAGAACCTTTGGCTGCACCCAGTTGATCTGCGCGACTCCAGCCACCTGGTCGATGGCGCCCTTCAGCAGACCCAAAGACAAAGCCTTCATGATCAAATGTTCGATCTCCTCGGGCTTCACCTTCGTCTCGGAGGAGATGGCCTCGAAAGTCAGGTTCCGGTCATGCGGGGGTCTGCGGAAGACCATCTCCGTGAGGGCTGAGAGGGAGATCTTCTGGTAGAGGAAGAAACGATGTTGTTCTAGAAGCTGGTTCTTGGAGATGTTACCGGCCAGGACGTCATAGGCAGTGAGATCGCCGCGGTTGAAGGCGAAGAGAAGGTCGCGGAGCCAGCTGTGGGGGGTCTCGGTGAGGGAGTCCAAAATTGGATGGAGGAGTAGTTCACCAAAGTTGTAGATAGAGTCAGAGACGAGGGCGGCGACACTGAGATTGTACGCGCGAGAGACGCGCTCGGATTCGCTGATATCCTCTAGGTTGATACAGGCGAGGTAGAGGAGGGCGTTCTTATAGAATGAGGCGAATTCTTGTTTTTTCTAGATATGCTCTGTTAGTCTATTTGGCGGTAAATCCGACTTCTACGTGGCACATACATGGTAATAGTCAGCGTTGACTTTATAGAAGGAGGCGTGGACAACCGTCTCGACCGAGTCGAAGTTATCCAGCACCTTCTGACACGTTTCCAGGTCTTTCTGTGCTCCATCCAAGTCGTTGAGCCGTTGCTTGACATTGGCGACGTCCGCAAGGGCATAGATGTAGGCTTCTTGTGTGTCAGGCTTGTTCACCTTGTCGGCGAGGGATGTGAGGAAAGAGAGGCGTTCTTTGTCATCTGGTGGGTAATGATTTAGTACCACTATCTAGAGTTTCAGGCAATGCGAAACAAATTCAAGGCATACCTGCACATTCTGTCGATGCCATTAACCCCAACGAGACGAATTTCAGCTGGTTGATCTTGTCGGCGAAGCTAAGCACGAAGGTCTTGAATATCGGTAACCGTTGAGGGGCGCTCTCTGGAAGGCGAAAGAATTCAATTAAGGAGTCGGTAAGCTGGTGCCATAATTTCCGCTCCCAGTAGTCTTCGAAGGTGAGGAAGTAGGCCTGGCATTGTTCTGGAGCTTGCTGCAGCTGGTCCGCCAGGAAGTCGGAGATCTTCTGGTTCTCCATCGCGGGGAGAGTAGGGGCTGTGAAACGGAGTCGTGTGAATCAGATGGTGGATTGCTAGCAAATACCAGAGCTTGGCGCTGTCAGTTAAGGTAGAGCAGGCGTGGGAACAAGGCTGTAAGACAATGAATAAGGTAGCAGCAGCTGATGACGATGGGAGAGTGGATGGAGAAGTGGAGCGAAGCTCACTCAAAGGCGGTGTCTTTGCGCCGCCCGAGCACATGACATGGAAGGTAAGCCCTCAGGTACAAGGATACATTTATTGCATAGTACTATGTGATAGAGGTACAGGTTCGCCCATGTTCCACTTTTTCACGGTATACAATTCTAGACATACGTAGTTTGACTCATAATGCCTGAAAACATAACTTTCATTGGTTGAACTATTCATAGAACTCTCCCAGCGTCGCTTACTACTGGAGCGCCGCGGTTTAGCGGTATAGAAGTATCCGATATGTCTCCGAAAGGGCCATACAGAGACCAACAAGAGACCACGAACCTTGTTGGAGTTTCCTTCTAGAGATCCACTGGTCAACATAAATATGTCGTGTTTGCCTCTGTTCCTTTCTCCTCTGTTCTTCAATCTCCATCTCTCAACTCATTGAATTCTATTGATCAGTATCAAAGACAGCTTCAGCATACCACTTTATCTAGAGAAGAATCATTGATATTCACCTCAATAGCCATGTCCGAGTTCACCGAAAAGAACAGACAGGTCTGGGAGTAAGGTCTTCTTTCCTTACACTTAAGAGTCGTGGCTCACAATACATAGCAACATGTCCAAAACATACAAAACCCGGTTCGAAAAGGGCACAAAATTGCTATACCGCGTGGCTCAGGAAAAGCGCCTTTGGGGTAGTGACGTTTGGGCTGACACCGAAGCCGGGCAAGGCAAGGAGATCAAGGTGTTGGAATATGCATGTGGCCCTGGCGTTATATCTACGGTCAGTCTATTGTCCCCGCTGGTCTATGCCGTTACAGACCGTAGTCGTGTAAGACGAGCTAATGTATTATAAAGGCATTGGCGCCATTCGCCACCAAAATCGTTGGCATAGACGTCGCGGACGGCATGGTCGACGAGTACAACGCTAGCGCTCGTGAGGCCGGTTTTGAGGACAAAATGATTGGCCGTAAGGGTGACCTTCTGGCCGAACCCATGCCAGAGGAGCTCTCAGGGCCAGAGTATTCCGATTTCGATGTTGCGTTTGTCAGCATGGCCCTCCACCATTTCGAAAAGCCGGATCTGGCCATGAAGCGTCTCGGAGAACGACTGAAGAAGGGTGGTGTGTGTCTGATAATCGACGTACTTCCACATGGCAAGCATGACCATAATGCCCATGAAATGCACAACCCCCACCATGAAACCGCGCACACAATCAAGACTCATGGCTTTACCTTGGAGGATATGCGCAAGCTTTATGAAAATGCAGGGCTTGGAATGGGGTTCGACTATCAAGTCATTGAAGAACCGCTGGTTATTGAAAGAGACGGAAAGACATTCTCCAAGACTATCTTCATTGCCCGGGGCCAGCGCCAGTAAATTCCGATCTTTAGGGGGATTAGTATAATACTTGACTATGTAAGGTAATGAGACATGAATAGCACTATATGTTAGGTTCTGAGCTCTACATATGAAAATAGACTTGGACATAAAAAATCGATTGTCACCGTAGACTGTATACTCAGACAAATATAGTAAGCTGTGCAAATTTTTAGTAAAACCTTCGGTTGTTACTGCATCAATAGTTCTGGGACAAATATGAAAAGAATGTTGAGTTGCGGACGTTAGATGATGTGCTGTAGTAGTGATGGCCCGGGGAACAGCATCCAATCATATTTCAGGAATAGTCAGACACAATTGAGGCAGGTTTGCAGTTGCACGCCTTCTGAAGGCGAGGACAGACAGCTTGTCTGGCAGTGTCAAGTGACATGGCTTGTTTCTACGTCGGACATACCATTGACTGATTGAAATTTGCAAATGGCAAGTGGAAGGGCTGAAAAGTGAAGGGGTAACGTGTCAGAGGTAGTTCAATGTGCTGTCCGAATCGGGACTAGTGCATAGGTCCCGTGCCGGCAGTTTGCGTTCTCCAGCACGACAATCGACAAGTTCAGCATCAAGCACGAGATCGCCTGCTGAGCGTTGCTCTCCCCATTCGCTTTTTACTGCCCCACGAAACACCGATCCGGACGCAATTCGGTGGTCTCATCTTGATTCAGAGCTGAAGAGAGACCATGCAGAAGTGCCGGGCCGTCAATTCCGCCTTGGGCTCGAGGGCATTTGCCCCCGCCCCCAAGGTCCAACAAGTGCAGCGCCGGAATCTCCAAGATGTCGCGATCACTAGAACCGGAAAGCCGATCTTGAAGGTCCAGGGTGGACGGTAAGTCCATTGTGTTGAAGCTATATAGGTGGATGGTGGCTAATTGACACTCTTACAGGTCGTCTCTTGGAGGTACTTGGCCCTTTTTCCGATCGTCGCATTGCCCTCAGAAGATTTAACTGGAATTGTGTTCTAGGCCACACCGCCACTGTCTTCGGTGCTACTGGTTTCCTCGGTCGTTACATTGTCAACAGGCTCGGTAGGTCAACGGCTGGCTCGCAGGACGTATGGAAGCTGACGGCGTCTAGCTTCGCAGGGATGCACGGTCGTTGTTCCCTACCGTGAGGAGATGACCAAGAGACATCTGAAGCCCACCGGTGATCTCGGAAGGGTCAACTTCCTGGTACAGTACCCGCAATCGATCTTCAGCGGTGGTCATCTCGACTAATCTGTGGTAGGAATATGACCTGCGCAACACCCAGTCGATCGAGGAGAGTGTCCGTCATTCCGATATTGTTTACAACCTTGTCGGTCGCCAATATCCTACTAAGTCAGTGATAACCCAATAGAGTGGATTGAACAGCTACTTATGATATGCAGGAACTTTTCCTATACCGACGTGCACGTCGACGGCATCGAGCGCATCGTTGAGGCTGTCGCCAAGTATGATGTTGACCGATACATCCACGTCTCTTCCTACAACGCCAGCAGAGACTCTCCTTCCGAGTTCTTCGCCACTAAGGTCCGTTTTTCAAGCCACAACATGTCAATATTATGCTAAGCTGACCTGTATAGGCCTGGGGAGAGGAAATTGCCCGTTCCATTTACCCCGAGACCACCATTGTCCGCCCTGCTCCTATGTTCGGTTTCGAGGATAACCTTCTCCACAAGCTTGCTAAGGTCACCAACCTCCTTACCTCCAACCACATGCAGGAGCGCTACTGGCCCGTTCACGTAAGCTACATCTGATCCGTTTGCATTGGATACGATGCTGATTCAAATAGGCCCCCGATGTTGGCAATGCTCTGGAGCGTATGCTTCACGATGACTCCACTGCTGGTCAGACTTTCGAACTTTACGGTCCCAAGAACTACTCTACTGCCGAGATTGCCGAGCTGGTTGACCGTGAAATCGTCAAGCACCGCCGTCACATCAACGTTCCCAAGCCGATCTTGAAGCCTGTTGCCCACTACCTGAACAAGCTGCTCTGGTGGCCCATTATCTCGCCTGACGAGGTTGAGCGGGAGTTCATTGACCAGGTGATCGACCCCAATGCTAAGACCTTCAAGGACTTGGGCATTGAGCCTGTTGATCTGGCCACCCTTACTTTCCACTACCTGGTAAGCACTCTACGGCAGTCTCGATGGTTTCTACAGTGTACTAACAGTTGCATAGTTGGGATACCGTAGCGCTTCGTACTACGATCTGCCTCCGGCCACGGAGCGGGAGAGACAGGAGGAGAAGAAGTATCTGCACGTCTTGGACGACCAGTAGTCTGTGTTTCTTTACTGTACATAAGCTAGACATCCATCCGTTTCTTTTTCTTTTGTGCCAATGAGTTTGTATGTGACAGTAAAATTGAACTCGACAGCGCTACCGAGATCATTATCTAAAGTTATTCAAAAGTTCCTCCATACATAAATAAATAATTCTAAACTAATCACCCCACTCCACTGTTAAGCCCGCCTCCGCACTTCTCTCCTAAACCCACCACTAAACATCAACACCCTCCAAAAAGAAACAAAACCAACGACTTAACAAACGAAAAGACAAAATGCCACCTCAGTTCACCTTCAACACCTCCTCGACCCCTATCCTCCTCCTCAAAACCAAATCCTCCCCGACGGACAGCTACGAAGAATACTTCTCCGCACACAGCTACACCCCCACCTTCATCCCAGTCCTCGAACACAACTTCCACACCCCAAACTTAACCACCGTGAAACAGCTCTTCCAGTCAGGAGCCCTGGAACCCGGCCCGGGCCGCAAATATGGCGGCCTAATATTCACAAGCCAGCGGGCCGTAGAGGGATTCGCGACGATCCTCAACGATATCGATGGTGAGTTTATACCCACACCACCACCCCTCTTGAACATTCAATTCAAACAAAGTTTTCTTCTACCTGCAAGGGAAGAAAGAAAAGACAGTAACTAATTCCCGCAAAACAACAGAATCAACTAAACAAACCTCTTCCCAATCTCTGATCCTCTACACCGTCGGCCCCGCTACATCCCGATCCCTAACCTCCATTCGGGACGATCATCTTCCCCACGCAACAATCCTCGGCGAGGAGACAGGAAACGGCGAGAACCTGGCGCACTTCATCCTCTCCCATTATAGCCCGTTGTATGACTCGCAACCGAAACCGCCTTTGCTGTTCCTTGTCGGGGAGCAGCGGAGGGATATCATTCCCAAGACGTTGACGGCGGGGTCGCTGTCGCCGGAGCAGCGGATTGGGGTTGATGAGTTGGTGGTCTACGAGACGGGGGTTATGGAGGGGTTTGAGGAGAGTTTTGCGGAGGCGGTTCGTGCTTCGGAGGAGTTTTTGGGGGGTGGGGTGGAGAGGGCGGTTTGGGTGGTTGTGTTTTCGCCGACGGGGTGTGATGCTATGGTGCGGGTGTTGAAGGGGCTTGGGGGTGGAGAGAGGAGGGTGTTTGTTGCTACGATTGGGCCTACGACGAGGGATCATTTGAAGAATAAGTATGGGTTTGAGGCGGATGTTTGTGCTGAGAAACCGAGTCAGGAGGGAGTAGGCATGGGCATTGAGGAATTCATGGAGAACTGGAGGAAGGATAAGACAGGGCAATAGGTCTATGTTGCCTGTGATCGATGTTTGTATCTATACCAGTATCGTAGTATATACCCGTTATGATTGATGAACAATCTTACGCTGGCTGAGAACCTCGGCAATAATGTATTTCCAGCTCAAGATTGACGAGCGTAAGACCGGCTTATCTGTTAAATAAGTGAAAGCACCAGACGCCTAAAAACGTGTCAAAAAGGCCAATCATGAGACTCAGCCAATATCATAGTCGATGTGCGAGTGTATTACCCTGGCTTGTCGTCTATGCAACTAGATATTAAGTGCATGGGTTCGGTCATCCCATCCTATTTATCCCGACCTGTATTCCGTCTTTCCCGATGGATAAGCTGTCCAACGCAAGCTCACCGCATGATTTCCTCATAGATTAGCACTGCGAATGTTAGCATAGGAACAACGAAGCATGTCTGTATAATTGAGGTTGACTCACTCTTCAACTGCTCCTTGCTAAGGGCATCCTTATTCTTGTCGAAGTCAAAGAACCCTTCTGGAATGGGAGGTGCCGTGGGCTCATCGTCGGGGTCATGATACGGTTCCAGGTACGGATGACGCAAAGCTTCCTCCACAGTAATACGCTTAGCGGGGTTGAATGCCAGGAGCCTCTCCAGGAGGTCCAGGGCCAAATCGTTAGCCTTCGGGAATAGCGCCTTAAAGGGGATCTTCTTTTTGAAAGGGAGAGACCGGATGTATTCCCGAGCCCGTCGGGATTTGATTCCATAGTAGTCCTCCATTGTCGGTGTACCAAGAACATCCAAAATAAGAGTCAATTGGTGATGATCTTAAAGATATGTTAGCTGACTGTCTCCAACGATTGTTAAGGAACGACGTACAATCCTTTCCGGGGAATAGGGGTTTTCCGCTCAGCATCTCGGCGAGGATACAACCAACACTCCACACATCAATGGCTTTGGTGTATTCCTTGAATGTCAACATGATCTCCGGCGCACGGTACCATCTGGTCGCCACATATTCTGTCATGAACCCTGAATTATCATCTGTGGAGGCAGCTGAACGGGCCAAGCCAAAATCGCAAACTTTCAAATCGCAATTTGCGTTGAGGAGCAGGTTCGAAGGTTTCAGATCACGATGAAGAACATTTGCTGAGTGCATAGCTTTGAGGGCACGTAGGGTCTGGTAAATGAAATATTGACAGTGATCGTCCGAAAGATCTTGGGTACGAATGACCCGGTGCATGTCAGTCTCCATCAGCTCCTAGGGACTGATTAGTGTCTAATGATTCTCATCCAGTCTTCTGCGTGTAAATACCTGGATTAGATAAACTTCGTTGAAGCTCTCATAGTTGCGTGGTCTTTGGATATCTAGGATAGAGATGATGTTCTCATGGTTAAAATAGCGAAGCAGCTTCATCTCACGCAAAGTCCGCAAGCAGAACATCGAGTGGTCGAAAGGGGTAATCTTCTTGATGGCAACTTTTTGACCAGATGGTTTGTGGATGGCAGAGCTGGGCTGTCAGCATAATACCAATCTCTCCTTGTGCCGGCACTTACCAAACCACACCGTAGGCACCTTCACCAATGACATCTTGAATTTCATATTGGTCGGAAACGTTGAAGGAGATTTTTCGTGAACCTCCCTGGGGAGGAAGTTGCTGCACCATATTCGTGGACTGTCCGAACTAGACTGTATTAGCGGAATGTATACGACTTGTGGCTGTGGTGGTTGGTTGCTATGTGTACTGCGCTTCACTTCTGCATTGACTACTGTGAGGCAGTCAAATTGACAGCGACTCCCAGCGACAAGGTATTGTGTAGTTGTGTCACAAACTATCCGGTACATCATCGGCGGACAACATAGCAGTAAACATGGCGGGTTCATAATAACCCCGGTAGTAGTTATTGAGAATGCGCTTACATTCGCTCAGACGATAGGCTCCCCTTTTATAAATGCTTTGGGACACTTTAAGCAAGTTCGTACGCCCTGGCGATGCTGATAGAGAAACAGTTTTCGGAATTCGTTCTGATTGAATGCGGGGTAGGTATGGCGTTGTGTCTGCTGTCAAACGATTCGTCGAAGGTTGCAGGAAGTTCGGTACAGATATAACAATGACTGAAACGGCACCGAATGCGAGATTGAAATAGCCTGGACTAATAGAGATAGCGAACGGCGCTTAAAGCGAATGATCCGGTGTACTAAAGTTGCTCATGTTAGTAACTTTCCACCATCGAACGATTCCACAGCTGATCACATCGGAGGTGTCGAATCAACCGTCACCACCGGGGAAGCATCCGTACATGACTCGGAATTAGTCTTTGTTCTTTAGTCTCGGAAGTTGATGTTTCAGGACTGTGGTCTATTTTTACTTCCTGGATTGTCTATCCCTTCTCTCCTGCGTGGCCTCAGCAATCAGTTTGAGATACTTCGACCTCGGCAATGAGATTGGAGCTGGATAATGGGTAAAAAGCGTTGGAAGTTGGTGTTTCGACAGATGCAGCACCGTGGAAGAACAGGAGAACCAAGCAGTGATCACAGTAACGCAATAGTCGCAGCAATAGTAGGAAGTTAATAATGGGGAGCGGATCAGCGAAAAGTGGAGTGGGGCAGAATGGAGGGGAAGAAGACGACGACGACCAAGAGAAAATAGAGAGAGATTCGTACCAGTCAGTTCTTGATGATCGTACACAACGAGGCAGAGAACCAAATCCCTGGAAGAGGGACGCAACGGAGAGGATCCAGAACCAGCGTGTTCGATTCCCTAGATCTTCTAGATCGGATGGAACCGTGGATCAATTCTTTACTCGATGTGGGATGATAGACGGGGGGGATGGTCTAAAAGGAGAGGTAGGAGAAGGAAAGACACGCACACAACAAGGTTGGTTCCGCTGGGGGGGAAGCAACCAAGTTAAGTGCTGTTTGGCTCGACAAAAATTCCGAAAAATGGAAATACGAATCGAGAAAAAAGGATGGAGAACCTCTTCTACTTTTTTGGGGGGGTAAATGATGGATCACGGGGAGGGGCGGCGGATAATGTACGTATTTAGTATGTGATCCATAACCTAGACCTATACTATAGGGTACTGTACTTTCTAGGTAGTACCTAATACATCCATTAAATCCAATATGTCTCTGGTACAAAGACAAGACATTGAACTACGGGGTCAACTAGTTGCTACTAGTCAACACTGGCTGGGCTTAGTGACTAAAATCACCCATAAGGTTACAAATCCTGTAACAGCCACGTATTGGGGAAGGGAAACTAATCAGGAACCCATACGGAGTCAGGTACCTCTAGAACCCGTTTGTATCAACGAAAGACTTGTATGATACCTACATAGATGATACTTAATCACAGGACCCGCCACGCCCTACCTATAAGCTCTTCTACTTCCCAATTAGCATGCGCAATCTCAGGGTCCGGTATTCATCTACTGCCTCTTAAGTTAATTTGCTTTTTAATTATGGTATCACGAAAACCATGACAGGGTTTGTTGAGCAGCTGTATGGATCATCCTCCCAAACGACGGTCAATTTTCCCTCTGGATTTAAATGGGTCTCCCTTCCCAAAAACTTACTACATCCCGGCCAGTGTTTCAATGCCATCCACCACCAAGTAACCCGCCACCAGCGCCAATTGCCTCCTGATGGAGTTTAGTCCACGTCTCAAGTGTTGGTCTAGTGGAGAGGGGGCAGTGCCGTTGCCAACCTTCACCTCGCGCTACTGCTCATCATCACAGTCGTCACAAGTTTACTGCATCTCCCTCTCTCCTTTTGTTGTCTAATCTCCCGAATATTTTGGCATTCCCCCTCGTCATGTCGCCAACGCCGTCCCCATGCTCGCCTCTGATTCGCTCTGCGGCACCCAGCCTTGTCGACTGAGCCGACATGCTAAGCTGTGATCTAAAGTCTACTGTGCATGATCGGCCTGACAGACGCTCGGGGCTCATGCACCCTTTTTTTCATGAGACAGATTCTGGGCATTGCATGAAGGATATACTTTAGTTTGAAATGGTTCCAGGTGGCAGGATCTCCTCTATGCTATATTTCATTTTTTTTTTATATATATTTATTTATTTTCTTATCTCTGCCAATAAAAGACGAAGGAGGGAGTAACACAGTAAAGATAACGGTCTATGCAGTGACATACGGAGAAGACTAAAATATCTCGCTAGCAATAACCTAAACTAAAAATAAGAATAAAAAAAAAGATAGTAATACAGAGAATCCAGGCAGATGAGGAATATATTGATATCTCTTGCATATAATTTACCAAAACTTGTGAAAGCTACCATTACTGCACAACCTGTAGGCGTGTTCATCCTCGTCAGCCTAATGACTTGGCAGGTCATAGGTTTGGGTGACAGGCACAGGAGATAAATAAAAGAATGAGAGCCTAGGAAACGGGGTCAAACCTTTTCCTGCAAGTTGCCCATCCATTGCACAAGACTGACGCCCTGGTCGGCTCGGTCTTCCACGAGCATTGTCTGTGCCCACAGTCGGAGACCGGGTTCTCCATCCTCCTTAACCACATACAGGTGTGGCACCACAATACTGCCGCAGCCCTTCGACCGGTGATCCCGGCTCTTCTCAATGACCGCCCGCACGCGCTGGTTCATGTCATTATCCAGGTCAGGGAGGTTCTGCTTGCCCACACGAAGTTGCGACTTGTCTGGCAGGCCAAAGACATCAACAATAAGTTGTGGCACAGCGTCACGTCCCACCCAGAGGAACTGTGTCTGACCATCGTCAATAAGGTAGAGACCGTATGGGACGACCCGCTCAGAAGACAAGTTCACCGGTGGGGGAAGAACAATCTCGCCCGTTTGCTCATCTGGCAGGCCAGCATTATCCGGCATGTCGTGCAGAGAGTACATCTTCGGGTAGATATATTGGATGAGAAGGGGGAGGGGGAGCGTCGAGAGCAAGCAGAGCGCCGCGGAGCGCATATCAGTCGGGATTTGTGCAGATTTCCGAAGGCCAAGCTACGTCATCACGTTAGTCGGTGCCAAAGCTAGGGGATAGGGGGTGCAATAAAGGTTCCTACATTCTTGATCAGTGCGAGGAAAAGAACAGGGAGTCCTCTCAAGTTAGCAGGGAACTGTAGGCCTCCACCGCTCACACTTCCACCAGCGAGCTCCTTTCGGTAGGTTGCCAGAAGCTCCACGGCCTTGGCCTGCAGGGCTTCCCGGGCAGGGTCCAGGCCACTTCCGAGTGCCCGTTCAACAGCCTTGTGGCTAAAGTAAGTAGCAATCGCCTGCTGGTCTGCCGATGCGTAAACATCTGCAAGGCTCTGGGTAGTGGGAAGTGCCAGAGTCAAGACCCGAATTCTCCTCTCACCATTGCATGTAGTATGAAGGACAGCGGTCTGCATGCAAACAACAGGTTTTGTAACTGTCTCATCAATGGCCACTTCAACAACGTAGGCCTGGTCGCGGGGGAAAGCAGGGAAAGCGCAGAGGTCGGAACTGCGATTGAAAAAGTTACCGTAAAATGTGCTCATGCGCAAACCGGTCGTAGCACGGACACGAAGGACGGCCTCCAGGCCGATCTCAGACGAGAGGTATTCCGAGAATTCCCGGGCGAACTTGATCGCATCCTCTCCCCGTGCAGCGTTCCATCCAGGATAGAAGTACGTCTGACCGCCAGTATATCTAGGCAGGTTGCTGAGAGACGCCACATCCTGGTACTGAGAAGAGAAGAGGAACATATCTACAGAGACCTGAGCTTTCGAACACTCTACAGCAAAGCTCTTGTAGAAGCTGTTTGCGGTCTGCAGAAGACCGCTCTCCTTGCTGGTGCCCAGAACCTTTTTGTCCTCTCTCATAGTCAGGGCGCCATGTCCGACGTTGGGAAGAGAAGAGCTTAGAACGGTCATCTTGCCTCCGACAGGGGCGATCAACTTGTAACCAGCACGCAGTGCCGATCCCATAGCACAGCCATTGTTTTGAGTGTTCTGGAACATCTCCTGCAATTTATCCAGGAACGTTTCAATGTTTTCACGGCATTCGCTCAAAGTTACTAGCAAGTCACCAGGGATAGGGAGGAATGGCTCGTCCAAATCGCTGACAACAAGCATCCTTGGGTCCGAGTTCTCTGAGCCATCGCGCGGGATGCTGAAATAGTGGAGGCTGGAGTCAACCGCTACGAAACCCAGTCGCGTCCGGCGGTCCGCATTAGGAATCCGTTCGAGACTTTCCTTGATGCACCGAGCACTCGTAGCCAAGAGACCGTTGGTGACAGATGCATAACTAACGTCGATCAAGAAAAGGTAGACGAGTGGCTGCGGGGGGCGCACCATGTACTCTTGCGGCGCAACGAACTCAACAACCGCATGGTTCAGGTCAGGTCGCAATGCCCTATCCGCCGGCCGTTGCAGCGTTGTATCCCAATCAAAGGCCTGGGGTACATCATTTGTCAGATTGCACATGTTGCAACGCCAGCGATGCCCATGATCAAGGAATGTCACGAAGGGATTAATGTAGGATCGGCAACGGCGACAACGAGAGATAACTTGGTCTGGGATCACTGGGACCGGGTCTTCCGAATCATGGAGCGCTCCGTATGGCTGGATGACAAGAGCGAAAGGCAGCTTGGACTTCTTCAGGAGAGAGTGGGTGGTGGGAACAGCGTTGAGAGTTGACCGGACATATTTAGGAGGACAGTTTGCAGTAGGGGAGGGGTAAACACTGGTCTAATACACAGTCAGTAACTTGGCAGCACCGATATTAACACTTCTCCAATTCCAGTACATACTCCTTGAGGTAAAACAATCGGAGGTGGAGGATAGTCAAGTTCCGCGACATTGAATGGTTGTGTGAGGAGGTCTGTTGGGTAAAGATTGTTGAGAACAGGTCGCGGGGCCTGGGCGGCCTGAGGAACGGGCTGCGGTGGCATCAGATGCGGATCGGTCACCCCCATCGCACCGAACTGTTGGGTCATCTGAGCGACTGCGGGCGCCGCAGGGGCAGCATATCCTTGAGCAGCTGCTTGCATCTGAGCAGGATCCGCCCCGTAGACGGGTTGCTGATATCCCGCAGCTTGTGGCTGAGCTGCGTATCCTCCGTAGGCACCACCAGCCTGTAGTTGACCTCCTAGGCCAGCATTGGCACCGGATCCAAACTCGAAGGCTTCACCGGCATATGCTCGTTTCTTTCTACCTCCATGTTGAGCCGGAGTAGGGGCTAATCCCGCAGCTTGCTGTGAAGGAGACTCATATCCGGCAGGTTGACCATACCCTTCCTGGGGAGGGTAACCCCCTTGTGGTGCGGCCATGAATGGCTATTTCGATATGCCGTAGTGGGTAACTGGTGGATTATTATCTCCGTGAACTTGTGTAGGGGTTAACCGGAGTATATGTTAACGTCGCGCAATCGTCACAGGCTCACTATATTGGCGGTCAACACACTACTCGTAAACAGGAGGGGAACGAGTGATCTAGGGCAATCTGCGTACTAACAACCAAAAATCGTCAACGGTCCAACCATAAAAATTGAGAGGATGACAAGGCCACACGAATACACCGCACTCGAGTTCAGTCGACGTGTCCTTGAGAAGGTTGGGGTAGCTGTGGGAGCGGAACGACAACGGCGTCGAACTGACGATGGTGGTGTACGGTGGCCTTTGCGGCGGCTGCTCCCCGATCGGCCAATCAGAGCCCCGCATGCTAACCGACCTCATGCCTGAGGTTTACTTGATAGTATATACCTAGGTCTACGGAGTACAGAGAACACTTTCTAAGGCGAGGTTCGAAGGGTATACCATGGAACTCTTAGGATTACTGTTCCAAATGAATTATACCGTTAAGATTGTCCTATACTACTTGACTAGTGAGAATAGCATCAAGCAGTTCAGAAAATTTCACTCGGTGTTGTTCATTCGAATTATGATCTCATACTTCGAAGGGGGTAGATGGCAATAGTCAAGGTACAATAGATGAGAAGGATGAATACCAGCCATTCGCTCGTGTTGAATAGGGATGGGTGCCTGTTCCTTATTCAAGTCGCTTACTTGACTACTCTCTTTATATCCTTGCCATAAAATCTGATCTATCTCAAATCATCACAGGCATAGGTATCCGATATATATAGTGCTCTAACACTAAAGCTTAGTATAGATAAGGTATGCTTAATAGTCTAGGTGATATATGACGAGTAACTACTCCAGCCTGATATCATACAACCCTAGTACACGAACAAAAAAGTAGGATTAAGTAGTCTTTTTATCATAATCTGCCCAAATGAAGGCCCGTAGCGTGACGTGGAATGTCTGGGGAGGTTTTTGACAGAGGTTGCCGTGCCAACAGCGTTGACCGCTGCCAATCGCACCAAAACCAAGCTAAGTATCCCTGTCACTCTTCTGTTTCCAACATCAGCTCACGCCATTGATCGGCTGTAGGAGTTTTTTCCTGTTTTGTTTTTCTGTTGGTTTCATTGATTTAATATATTTGATTTTCTCCCGTTGCTTGTTTTCTGGCATAACAGCGCCAATGCGAAAAGAGCTTGCATTGTATTTTCGTTAAGTTCAAAGTTGCGAGACAGCTCCCTGACGCACAAGGTGGAGCTGTTCATTGTGTCTTTCACTCTTATTTAAATTGCGTGCATTTGTCTCCTATGCGGCAGGGATAGTGCGACAGGTACTTTCCCAACGGTGCGAAAAGACGGTAGACGGCTATTTCCGATACGACAAAAAGGTGGATTGGAAGAGACCTCTTTCTCGAAAATTTCACACGAAGTACAATATGAGTGTCCGGGTCGTTGCGCGTGTGAGGCCACTCCTGAAGTCCGAGCGGGAATTGGATATCATCCTCCGTACGGGGTCTACAACTCAAGCCGCCCCTAGCAAGATCGAGAAACAGAGCTCCCAGGAAAAGAAGCTGGCGGCATTGCGGGATCGAGATACCATTGTACGGATTCCAAACCCCAAGAATGAGAATGAGGAATACTCTTTTCAGTTCAATGCTGTCTACGATGCGGATTCTACACAGCAGGAACTCTTTGATGCCGAGGGTTGGTGTCCCACTTCGTTGTGCCTGGGATAGTGACTCTATACTGATCAGAACGGACAGTTGCTCCTACGGTTAAGCATCTATTCAACGGTTTCGATGTCACCTTGTTCGCCTACGGAGTCACGGGTACCGGGAAAACACACACGATGCGGGGCGGTAAAAGCCTGGCTGACCGAGGCGCCATTCCCCGTCTTTTGAGTAGCATATATAGGCGCAGCCGGAAGCTTGAAAAGGATGGTGACGGCGAGACGGCGGTGAACGTTTCCTTGAGCTATTACGAGATCTACAATGACAAGGTCTTCGACTTGTTTGAGCCTCCGGAGAAGAGAACTCTTGCGGGGTTACCTTTGCGTGATAATGGAGGAAAGACAGTGGTTGTAGGCCTGACGGAAAGGCCATGTACAAGTCTGAAAGAGTTTGAGAGCCTTTATGATCAGGCCAACACCAACAGGTCTACATCTGCGACAAAGGTAAGCAAACCTTCGACCCCTGTAGGTCTGAGCCATGTGACTGAATTCTCTCATAGTTAAACGCTCATTCATCACGGTCTCATGCTATTCTCTGCGTCAAAGTAGCCGTCAGCTCTGGTGGCAAGACTCGGATCAGCACAGCATCTGCCATTGACTTAGCTGGTTCAGAGGATAACCGTCGAACAGACAATGACAAAGAACGCATGATTGAGTCAGCGAGTATTAACAAGAGCCTTTTTGTTCTGGCACAGTGTGTGGAAGCCATAAGCAAGAAACACCATAGGATTCCGTACAGAGAGTCAAAGATGACAAGAATCCTTTCCTTGGGCCAGAACAATGGATTGACGGTGATGATTCTCAACCTCGCACCCATCAAATCCTATCACCTGGACACCATAAGCTCATTGAACTTTGCCAATCGTACAAAGAAGATTGAGGTTCGTGAGGTGGAGAACGAGCCGATGTTCAAAGGGCCTCCGAGACCAGCAGCGCGCCCTTCAGTGACTGCCCAAAGGCAGCCTCTGCGTCCATTGACCGCTACTGCCAATGTCAACCTGACAGCACTTGCCAACAAAGAGAAGGATGCGTCGAAAACTGGAGAGAAACCAGTCAAGGCGTTCCACGTCTACTCTGACAAACTGCGGTCTAGGGATTCAACCCAATTCAGAAAACCTGAGCCACCAAAGCGTCCATCCCTAGATTCTAACCACCGCTCGTTAAAACCCAGCCGAATCGCGCAGCCCCTTCAGTCACAAAAACAGTACGAAGATATATCCGCCGCCAAAATTGAAGAGATGGTTGAAAAGAAGGTAGAGGAGATTCTGGCTGTAAGAGCTGTCAGTGAAAAGTCAAGGCAAACGCAGGTCCGTGAGTTGAATGAACAAGTACAAAAGCGCTTGGAAATGCTAGAGCAGCGCATCGAAGGCACGGAGGACGCAAGGGCCGAAGGATTGTCATTCTTGCTCATGGCCAAGCAGCACCAGGCACGTGGCGAGGATAGCTTCGCACTGAAGATGTATCAGCTCGCGCTTCCTTTCTTCCCAGACAACGAGAAGCTTGCAAGGAAGATCAGCACTCTGAAGCAGCGGGTCCAAAGCAAGCCCTGTCCAGATGCCGACACAACCGGAAATCACACCCTCACAGCACCCAAGAGGGAGTTTGGAAGCCTTCTTTCAATAAAGAGGCAGCCCTTCGGAACGAGCTTGAAGCGTCAAGCTGAGGATTCGGATGGCGAGTACAATCCCGAAGATGGAATCGAGGAACTCAGTGACGACGATATCGAAGAAATAACACAATCGAGGCGCAAAAAGCGCACCAAAACCAGTTCTCCGACAGACGAAGGGTCTAGCGTCGACTGCTACGAAGCCCCTTCACCCCGGACAATCCACCTTCTATCGATAATCAACTCACGCGACGTGAGCCAGATTAAGTTGTTGAAAGGTGTTGGCGTCAAGAAAGCCGAAGCTATAGTCGACTGTCTCTGCGAAATGGACCAACACTTGGAGGAGCAGGACAGCGATAGACAAGTCCAGATCAATAGTCTTGCGGAACTGAGCACGCTAAGAGGAGTCGGCGTTAAGACTGTTGAAAGCATGAGAAATGGAGTCTTGGCCTAAAGGGCGTAATATATAGACGTTGATATCTGCATCCGTGGAGCGTTGGGATATCACAAGCATATTGAACAAACTGCATATTGCATATTGCATCTCTCATCCTGCATTGCAAAATTTTCACCATTGCAGGTGCAACTGACATGTGCGATGCATATATTTATTTTATCATTCATTCAGCGAAGGTGTTACGGTGTTGGTTGGGCGAGATGCTTGATATTGTATTTTGCATTCATTTTGGATATACTCCCAGCATGTTCAGTCTTATCAGAATACCATTCATTACCCTCATGATTTTCTGCATCATAGACTCACCAACCCACAAACATTACAATACCTTGATTAAAACGTATATACCAGACCCCCAAACAATGCCCACCACTAACTTCTTAGACTTTATGCATAAGCCCCCAACCGCTAATTGTTCCCCTAGCTAAGAGATAAAACACAACTCCACCGAACATAACCACACCACAGAAAATCTCCAACTTCAAATACGACCCATGTAAGGGGTCAGGCAACAGAGCACCGGCAATCGGCATACCGGTTAAAGCAGCAAAAGATACAATGCAGAAATACGTTCCACTACGAACTCCAATCTCGCGCAGGTCCGAGATCTGAGCGACCAGCGCTGGCGCAAGGGAGACGGCAGCACCGGAGCTGAAACCGTAAAGAGACGTAAACACGATGGCAGGGGCATTGCTTCGTGATGGAAGCCACAGCGCGAGAACGATAATGACTGAGAACAGGGATGTTAACATCATTAGGTTGAACCTGCCGAAAAGATCGGCCAAATAAGGTGGTACGAGACGGCCGAGAATACTGTACAGTTTTGATTAGCATGTTGTTATGCGATATACAAACGAGGAGTACGGACCTGGCTGCGTTAAGAATCGGGATTAAGTATGACGCCATATAGGCCGACATGCCGTACCGCTCGGCTTGAGTTGGGATGAAAGCGAACGGCAAAAACAAGCCCCAGTATACAAAGAAGGTCCCAGCCGTGGTAAGCACGAAAGGCAGTTCACGGAGTGGACGAACAAAATCCAATGGTCGAAATGGTTTCCGGTGATGTTGTAGTCTCGATTGCACCGTGAGGTTGGCAATAACCAGGAGCCCTAGACCGAGGAATCCGCAGATTCTCATGGTCCAGCCAAATCCTACTATGGGGATGAGTCGAGCTACCATGATAGGGAAGATTACTCCTCCGACGCTTGAGCCGCAAGTTGTGACACCTAGGGCCAGGGCACGACGTCGCCGAAACCAGGTGCTCACGGAGGTGAGACAGCCGTGGAAGATGGCACTTGTTCCGATAGGGCTGCAGACACCTTGCGCGAGAATGAATTGGTAATATTCCTTTGATATGGATACCATCATTAGCCCAAAGACGTGGAAGAATGTGCCAGCTATCAGAATCCAGCGGGGACCGAAATTGTCAAAGAATACTCCTACGATGGGACCCTGTTTGGAGATAGAACCGTCAGTCTCGCTTCTACTGGCACCGGAACTTGGCGTACGCACCCCGAAAAACATCATGAAGATCTCCAATGAAGTGATCCACGTTACGGTGCTGGTCGGCAAGTCCTGTAGCTGATGGGTTTTATAGTAGTCTAAGAAGACACCAATACCTACACATTCTGGTGTCAAATCGAGCTCCCGGTCCAACAAACAGCAAAGGGTACAAAGCCCAAAAGCTACTTACAGTTGATCCACCCAAAACTGACAAACAACCCACAGAAGGCACCGAGCACTACCATCCATGCCTTGAGGCCACCATCCGGGGAGGCATCTGGGGCTTTAGCTGGCGCAGCCTGGGTAGTCGCGCCTGATTTCTCCGGATCCCGGGTTTTACTAGACTCATCTTCCAGAATTGTTGGTGGACCCGGCTGGATTCCCTCATGTGGATGTTCTTGCTTCGCGTATTCCGGGTTTAAATGGGCACTCGAAGAATAGACAGGTGTTCTTGATGGAGATTGTTCTATACTTTCGGCAACGACGCTTTCGGCGGAGTGTTGTATCTCTGTTGACGGCATGGTGGTGAATTATATATTTGTTATAGGAGTGAACGACCGAGTTCTGTGACGACGCGGTATTGTTCAAGATTAAGTTATGCGACTCATAGGACTCTTAACAGATGAGCATAATACCGAACAACTAGAGAAGGAGAGTATAACTTGCGAAACCGGATTCTGCCTGAACGATGTTAGTTCACTGAGGAATCAAAGTTTGATAGAGCGAAATCCAAAAGAGAATCTAGTCGTGCTTGGATCGAAAGGTCGACAGATAAACTGTATTCTCGAGTGGAATTCTTCGGTGGGGGAGTCAATTGCACGTTTGTTTTCCATAACATTGAGTTCACATTCCTCATGTCCTAATATTCCACTGGTAACCGTGGCATTGAAAAAATTGGCTCTGAATCAAGGGATAGATTTTTAAGTCTTGACGTTATTGGGTTACATTGCCCAGCGCAAGGATAGGGCTGGAACAACTGACACCGGCGAAAGCAGCCGACCGAAGGGAGCCATAGCCCTTGCAGGTTTGCTCACCCAACGTTGTGCTACCTATTATCCATATGACACTCTGCTGGCCATTGCAGAAACAAGTCCATGGTTTTATCCCAGAAGACTGGTAAGGCTAAATGGTTGATTATGCGGACAACATAGCACGAGATGGTTTTCATGTCCAGTAGGGAGGGGAAAAAAAAAAAAAAAAGCTCATGTTGAAACGCGGAGTATGCTATCTATAATACATTCAGCCTGCAATAAGACATTTTAGAATGAGCGCCTTATCATGCCCCAACTGGGACAGTCGATGTCAAACGTTACACTTAGTTTTGTTGGCCAGGTTTCTCAAAGATCACCTTGCCTTCCTTCGTAAGAGTGGCAATGCTTTGAGCTGACCCTCTGACCTCCTGTTCTAATTGTTCAACGGTCCTTGTGGGTGCTGGGGCAGCATTGACAGCCTCCTCGGCCGCCTTCCGATACTCTTCGTCGGCAGACGGCTTCTTTTCCTCTGCGGGCTTTGCAGGTCCAATGGTTAGTCCTCTCGGAGCGCTTGCAATCTCATTGACTTCGTGCGAGGTGAGGACTTCATTGATACGGGGACCACGCGTTTGTAAGAGAATAGTCGCGGGGCCATCGAATTGCAGAAAGAGCTGGTAGCACGCAACATTAGCACCGCTGTACCATTCAAATCAGTATGGAAGCCATACCCTGTCTCCCCAGATGGTCATCCGAGACCAAGTACGAATTTTATGGAAGATATTCATCGCGGTTTTCCAGGTATCGGAACCCGACATATCCCGAATGAATTTCGAATCCTGGATAAAGCTCGGCAAGCCCTTGAGACCCGGTACCTGAAATTTCAAGGTTGTGGATTTGAAGCGGTAAGGACGAGGGGGGTTGTTTGTCATTGTGTACGCCACAACATTGCTTGACTGTGTTAGCATGTTTCAAAGTAGTGATATTAATGAGTATATGCAACCATACCTTGGGTGGACGATGTATTGCTCTCCGGCCTTTACCTCGACCTGGTATAACTGACCCGTACCGACTAATGCTAGCAATCCTCTGCCAGTCACTTCGGAGCTACCCCAGTGTGACACGCTCTGCGCAAGTCAGCTTGATTTTTTAAATTGACGGCATCCCCATCGGATTAACAAACCAGGCTTGTATTGATAGTCGGTTTGATAGAAAGAGAACGGCCCGTCCAGGCAAGCAACGCACGTCTCTGTGCCACCATCCAATCCACAGACCCATCCAGGTGTACAACAGCGAAGGACGTGGTAGGCGATCGAACAGAAACCAAGGCAGTTACCGGGCTAGCCGACGAGACCTACCCAGGGGTCAGTTTCATATTACCGTTGCTGATGCCGAAAGGACCAAACGAACCTTCTGGTAGAGAAATGGTACACCGACAACCGCTCTCCGGAACGGCTCGAGAACGCTCAACGTAGAAACCACCTGATAAGGCACCAGTAACCGTCAATAGACCTATCGTAGAATATCGAATCGCAAAACATGGAACTATCTCATACATTATCGGCTTTCCCGCTCAGTCCTACCAATGTTCCTCGTCGGGTGAAGAGATTCTGCGAAGCGGATAGAGAGACGGACAATAAGGAGTATGGAGCGCCGATAACGTCGAATCGCGCATCTGCATGTGTTAAACCATCAGCAGTAGTCCTTGGTTCAAATCGCCGGACAAGCACCTCTTGTACCGTCCCTGGAATTGTAAAGTAGAAATGACATACCGGCAGACTCAGCTGAACTAGGAGTGCCGACCACAGGCAGGTTGTTTCCGTTGGCCGAAGATGGTTGTTCCGCGGCCGCGGCGCGAATCTGAAGGCATCTTGCCTGCCCTTGTCGCGCCCGCGGAGGGAGGACTCGGGTCCAGGACACAGCCCGTACACCTCGCCTCAAAGGTTGACTCATTGTCATGCCTGAGGAAACGGACCGGAAGAGGTGTAGGAGGAGGGGGGAGGACTGAGATTGTATGTCAATCGCCCGCAGGTTCAAGTTCTCCGCAGCGGTACCAAAGACTGTATCGTAAATTCTTTGGTTCCTGATCGGGGAAAGCGTTTGGTGGTTGTTGGCCTTGGCGCCTGTGACGATAGAGGATAGCGGTAAGATTCAATTGCAAGAGGTACGGATACAATGAAGGACTACTGATTTACAGCCCCGGGACCCGTAAATAAAATTCAGAGAATAACCACTCACTGGCCTTACGTCACAAGGCAGTTCCCACTTCAGGCTAAGGTTAAGGCATCATTCATGGCTGCCAACACATCTGTTTTTTTTTTAACTGCCACTAAATCCCCACATTGATATCTTGACTGCAGCAGCAGCTCACAGGGGACTGGTTATCTTCGTACACATTAACACGCTTGTCTTTGTTTCCCCCGTTTATTGTTTGAAAAATAGTTCCTATTCATTCTGTGAAACTTTCAACAAGTTTAACTCGTCCGAGACCCATGGCCCCGAATAGCTACAACTAGTTAAGAGCTCTTGACCCACCGCCCGGCTAGACGTCGCTTTTCCATCATGAGCATCATCATCGTCGAGTAATCTACACCCCCGTGTGACGTAACTTTCTGCGCTGGATGCTTTTCTGAGCGATGGAATCCTCCATTCAGCGTTTGCTGAATGATAAGCTCTATGATCGGAGGAAACAGGGAGCCTTGGAGTAAGAACAATGAAGCTGTCAAAGCGCCTATGCAAAGCAATACGTGCTGACGGAGGCCATGATACAGGCTTGAAAAAGTTGTTCGAGATGCCGTTTTCAAAGGAGCACATGAAGATATTCAAAGAATTGTCGATCAGCTATGTCATGGCTACGCCTACGCAGTACATCAACCTCATGCGAGAAATGGTGGCTTGATCGGGTTGGCCGCGGCCTCCATCGCGCTTGGATCGGTGAGCACGCCGGGGTGCAGCATCTACACTGTCATTACTGAGAATAGGATACCAGGAAGGTGTCGCGCCGTACCTCAAAGAGATTGTACCGCCAGTGCTAGCTTGCTTCACCGACCAAGATGCACGAGTCAGGTACTACGCTTGTGAGAGCATGTATAACATTGCCAAAGTTGCTAAGGGGGAGATTCTGTTGTTCTTTAACGAGATCTTCGATGCGCTGAGTAAAGTAAGCGGGCTGAGTATTAGCTTTATTTCCCCGCTGTCCTCACCTCGGCCTTATTGCCTGTTCCCCAACTGACATAAGTTCCTAGTTGGCGTCCGATTCGGAGCTTTCAGTCAAAAATGGCGCCGAGCTCCTTGATAGACTTGTTAAAGACATCGTATCTGAATCCGCCGCATCCTATGTTTCGGTCTTGCAGCTTTCTGAGAAGCAAGAGACAGACCCGGAAGCTTTGGAAGATCCTGACCTTCCAACGGCATTTTCTCTTCCAAAGTTTATACCATTACTCAAAGAACGAATACACGTCATCAGCCCTTTCACTCGGATGTTCCTGGTATCATGGTTGACTTTGTTGGACACGATACCTGACCTTGAGCTTGTCTCACACTTACCAGACTTCCTGGGGGGTCTGGTCAAATTCCTTGGTGACCCTAATAGAGATGTGAACGTTGCCACCCAAAATCTGCTCGATAGGTTTCTGTCAGAGATCAAGAGAATTGCTCGTCTTAAGAAAGGCATTGAAGAGAGTCGGAAAGGTCAAGGAAGCGAGAATAGGCAATCAACTACGAGTGACAGTATTAGCACAACTACCGACCAGACGGTTGCCGCCGAAACCGAGACCGAAACCGAAGCTGAAACCAATGATGTTGCAATAGAAGATTCTGAGGTGGACTCTACAATTGATGAAGACGGCTTGCATGCCGACGGAGATTGGATTCCAGGACAAGATGTCCAAATAGATTACCCCAAGATACTAGACATTTTGGTGGGCTTCGTTGACACATCTTATGGTGAGAAATTCCGAGCATGATTTCACTTAACGGTCCCAGGCTTACCGTCAGTAGAGGAAGAGATGCAGTTGACAGCGCTGCGATGGATCGATAGTTTCTTCGAAATAAGCCCCGAAGACATACTCCCATTCGTTCCACGTCTTTTGACCCAAGTACTTCCAGCTATGTCCAGTGGCTCAGACCAAGTGCGGCAGGCCGCAAATCGAGTCAACACGTCATTGTTAGAGTATATCGTGTCTCTATCCGAAGACACATTATCGGATGAGACACGACAGTCATCATCTTCGAGACTAACTTCCACGCCCAACAAAGAGACTGAAAGGAGAGAATCTGCACCAAACCCCAGACCCTCTGATGCATCCACCACCGCCTCTAGGAAACAATCGGTGCAGGAGTCTACGCAAGAACCGACTTCTCGGAGCAGTGTCATGTCCACACCCGTGCCGCCTGCTGATCTTGATTATGCTGCGGCTGTCAACTCGCTTACACTGCAGTTTTTGAACGAGAATGAAGCCACCAGAGTAGCTGCTCTCTCTTGGTTGATAATGTTGCACCGTAAGGCTCCTAAAAAGGTGGTGGCCTTCAACGATGGAACGTTTCCTGCTCTGCTTAAGACACTGTCCGATCCAGCGGAGGCAGTGGTGACGAAGGATCTCCAGCTCTTATCCCAGATATCGCGGAATAGCGAGGATAGCTATTTCAAGTCGTTCATGGTGAACCTCCTTCAATTGTTCTCCACCGATAGGCATTTACTAGAGGTCCGCGGAAATCTCATTATCCGCCAGCTTTGTATGAATTTAAGCCCGGAGCGCATCTATAGAACTCTAGCCGACTGTCTTGAAAAGGAAGAGGTCAGTTTGCCTTGCATAACGAACCGATGGACATGCTAAATCCCCTTTGCGATTTTAGGACCTCGAATTCGCCAGTATTATGGTACAGAATCTAAACAATAATCTGATTACTGCGCCCGAGCTCTCCGGACTGCGAAAACGGCTACGGAACTTGGATACTAGAGTAATAGACCCGCTTCAGCCTACGTTTAGATGTTGTAACTAACAATCTGCATAGGAGGGCCAGATGTTCTTTGTGGCTTTATTCAGGTCTTGGTGTCACAATTCTGTCTCCACATTTTCACTGTGTCTGCTTGCACAAGCATATGAGCAAGCCTACAACCTTCTCCAAGTCTTGTCAGTATGGGAAAATCTATACTTGCTAAAGTGTCCTAACAAAAGCTCCCAGTGCCGAGCTCGAAATGACTGTCAATAATTTGATCCAAATCGATAAGCTGGTCCAGCTTTTGGAGTCACCTGTCTTCACTTGTAAGTTGTTTCTTTTTGGTCCAAGTTATTTTTTGTACCCTTTATTGATGAGCGCTCATGTGTTGGTAGATCTCCGACTTCAACTGCTTGAACCAGAAAATTATCCATATCTCTACAAATGCCTCTACGGTGTCCTCATGCTCCTTCCGCAGAGCTCTGCCTTCGCGGCTCTAAAGAACCGTTTAAACAGCGTTAGCAACATTGGCCTTCTCCACACACCACGACTGTAAGCACACTTGAAACCCACCACAGGAATGAAAGATAGCCTTAAGTACTCTCATACTGAAAAAAGCTCTCACAGTTCCACGATGGTCTCAGCCTCCGGCTCAAGCGCCTACGATCGCTCGACAGGCAGCCGCCTTAAACGCGAAGAGAACTCCATCCGCTGGGTCGAACTACTCGATAAATTCAAAACCGTCCAGGAAAGAGCCCGCCGAGCCCTACGCGCAAGGGAACGTCCCTTCGACGACGGCGTCGCCGGTTTCCAGGGTCATTCGTTAACTGCCGCCCTCTCTGCCGCAGACCAAACGCGGAACAAGGAACGGGCAAATCTCCCAGATACACCGCGGACAGGCCTAGGCTTTGGAGCCGGTGCTGAGGGACGGCGTAGTCCTGCTGATATGGGAAACCAGAAGGGGGGTTCTATCCTGGGTGCCGCGAATAGACATAAAAGCGGTCTGCCAAATCTGGGCCGACTAGGTATAGGGAGTAGGAAGTCGAAACGGTAATTGGGGTTGTTCGCTTTGTTGATAAGTTGACGCTGTTTGTGACAATATGCGCTTATTTCTGATGTAGTTACACGGAGGTTTTCTCATCTGTCCCCGTGTATAGTGCTTATTTTACGGCGTTCCTCGAGAAGGATTTGTGGCCACTTGTCTGACTTACTACGCACCTCTGTTGCCGAAATCTAGCGTCGTTTCATCTCTATCTTTTAGATCTATGATTTAGTGGTCATTCCGTCTTTTCTCAAAATTCCAAGGAAGCGCGTATAGAATGTATGTACAGTTGAATGATCAAATATTTGAAGAGAAGGGAAGCTCAGACAAGCTAAGAATCAAGCCGCTCAAGTCGAGACAAAGTATAGACGATTGAAGTGTCAAAAAAAAAAAAAGTAAAGGGAAAAAAGAATTACCAAAGCCCTGTTCCTTTTGCTTTACCAAAAGCGGAACTGATTGCTAGGTAAGTTGGAGACAAGCCAAAAAATCGAACCAGATCGTGCAAGGCAACACAGCGTTAACTAGGAACCCAAAGAGACTCCAGTGATACCAAAAAATAAAATGCCAAAGTACAAATGACGTCAGTCAGACTGAGAAATGAACGCGCATGCTTGTCCTGCGGGGTACTGCACAGGTTTCTGCGTGAATAAGCATGCAAGGCTAATCGGGTCGTGCCGAAGGGGAACAAGGGTTGCTGCCTGTGTCTCAGATCGAAGCAGGCCGGTCTAGTTCGCCCTTCAGATAAAGAAAGCATGAACTTTTGTCTTTCGTTCATTTCTCAACCATGAATGGAATAGCGGGACATATAACGGTCGGAAGTGTCGTCACATCCTCCACACGAGACGTAATGCCGAGGATATATAGTCAAAAAGCAAGCGCAGAAAAGAGTCGAGTTTAAATGGTTTCGTCACCGACAACGCGAATCGCTGGATGATACGCCCCACGTAGGGGATTTCCAGTAACTGCCTGTGGAGTGTTTGGAGACTGACCCTGGCGAGTTCGATCCGTTGGTGTATACATATTCACCGTCGACGTACTGGACACCTGAGAATGTGCTGCGATGTTTGCGACGAGCATAGCGCTGCTCTAGGCGATAAAGTTCGATTTCTAAGCAGAATAGCTGTTACTAATGGGGCTCTAACTCGAACAGTTGTGGCCATTTCTCTCTGCGAGTCTGAGACATACTTGCTTGTAACTTCTCCAAGAAACCCATTGTGTATGTGAAGATTGCGAAGAAAAACTTCTGACCCTGTTGGTATTCCACGAGTACTCGACTAAACGGTTAATTGGATTGGTTTCTGAGTTGGTATGGGGAGATGGTTCGACAGGTGATCAAGGAATTGCGACGCTGCAAACGGAAGTAGTCGCTGGTTTCGGGAGGGAACGATGGTAATGGTAACAGTTAATGATTGTAGACAAGAGCTTATTGGTTTGCTAGAAATGCCGACAACATGAATTAGCGAAAAGGTACAATGATGGCAACGGTCGGCTTGGTAGTTTGATTAGGTTATGCTCAGGAGAACGGCATAGAGCAGGAGAGCCAAACAAAGGCGACAATGCCTTACCTGGTGGAGCTATTGTATAGTTCTATAACAGAAAAAAAGAGTGATAAGAGGTATCAGATACCAGGACTGTGAGGCGGAGACCAATAGCCAGATGAAGAAGAGAGAAAAAGAAAAGAAAAGAAAAGAAAAGAAAAGAAAGAAGAATTTGGGAGACGAAGGAGCGGAATCAATAATTCTGGGGGGAGCAAGCCGTGAGCGGGAGGGCAAACACTCCAATGTGATATAGCAACCAATAGTAATCTAATAATGAGTGGTTCAGAAAGGATAGCTGGTGTAGCGTCAAAAAAGACTGATGGGTGAAGGAATGTGGGTAATTCGACGAATGACGTGGTGCGTCAATAAGCCACTAGAAACTATGCATGCGACCGCAAGACAAAGAAAGACAGAAAGAAAGAAAATCGTATGAGTAAGATGGAACGGTGAAGAGGGGGAAACAGACAAAAAAAAAGGAAAGAAAAAGAAGATGGGTCACAGAAGAAGCGAAGTTTTGACGGGTCTAGAAAGACCGGTCGTCGCCTGGCGGACGGTCACTGAACCGAGAGGGGCAAAAACGTGGGTTGGGGTTCACCACTAGTCCATTTCCGGTTTAGCCAGGGGTCGGCCCCGTCCTCGGGCCGTCAGTTGGCCCGAATCAATGCTCATAATCTGATATTAATCCCGCACTAACAGGCCGACTATGTCCTATTATGTTCACTAGACTCATTCTAACACCCCTGAACGCGTTCTAGTTCCTTGGTTATCTATCTGAGACAGCGTTCATGGCTTCGAGCAGTCCAAGCTCCCTCAATCACATCATATGCCCCGGTCCTTCCGGGTTCGTTCGCACCATCCATGCGCTTGGGAGTATGGAGAACTTGGGACGGAGTACGGCACTATGATTGTTGATGTCCCATCGACTCGCGTGCCGCGTCGCTGATTCGGCACTGTTCTTTGATCTCCACATAAAACTGGACCAAACTTTGCCCTTAGTTTCTCAAAAAACGGTACCGAATGCAGCTTTAATTAGGCTAATATTTCATCACTAGGACAAGGAAATTTTTGGTACTGTGTACATACAGTCTGACATCCGACGGTATAGAATACGTAATCCTGGGACAACTTCAAAGAGTTTACAAGAAAAAAAAGGTCTATAGACATAGAACCTTCGCTGTGTCCAAAATAAATTGACGCAAAATTGAACCAGCAACTACCCAACTCCCGAGTCTAGTTCTCTAAACGGCTACTTTTGTCTAGATTCTGGCAGCACCTCTTGCCCAGCACCTTCCTCAAGCTCGGCATTACCTTCGTTCTCTGCATCTTGCGCGAAAGACATTTCTTGGGCTATATAATGCAGGTGATATGTTAGCTTTTGGTTCAGTTGGTTAAACAGAGGCAAATGACGGGCTCCTTACCGTTCCAAAGCTCAGCATATATGCCGTCAAGCTCAAGAAGTTCACGATGCGACCCTGTTTCTGCCACGCGGCCCTCCTTTAGAACAAGGATTTGGTCGCTGTCACAGATTGTTCGCAATCGATGAGCTACAAAAACGCTTGTGCGTGCTTTGTCTTTGAGGATACTGTTAATATTCTGTAATAAAGCCTGTTCCGTGTATGTGTCGAGAGCCGATGTCTGTATTGGTCAGTTACTCTCCGGGTATAGAATATACTAACGAGGACTTACAGCTTCATCGAAAAACAGGAGTTCTGGATCCTTCAATATCAGCCGTGAGATAGCTAACCGCTGCTTTTCACCACCGGATATCATCATTCCTCGTTCACCAACAGCGGTCTTATATCCCTCGGGAAGCTTCTCAATCAGTTCGTGGATATGCGCCCGCTGTGCAGCCTTGCGCACTTCTTCATCTGTAGCGTCAATTCTTCCGTAGCGAATGTTGTGTGCGATAGAGTCATTGAAGAGCGGGGTATCCTGGGGCACAACACCAATGGCTTTCCGTAAGCTTTCAAGAGTCACGTCCCGCACGTCCTGACCATCGACTAGAATGCGACCCTCTTGGACATCATAGTACCGGAACAATAGTCTCAGGATCGTTGACTTGCCGCAGCCACTGGGTCCCACGATAGCAAACTTCTGGCCAGCAGGAATCGTAAAGCTTGCATTCTTGAGAATAGGGCGGTCCGGGTGATAGCCAAAAGTCACATTCTCGAACTTGATCTCCCCTCCGCGGCGGAGCTGTAGAGGTTTCGCATCCGGCCTTTCCGTAATGTTCACATTGACCTTCTGAAGGTTGAACAAGGTCTCCATGTCCAGCAAGGACTGACGCAATTCACGGTACACAGAGCCAAGAAAGTTCAGAGGCACAGACAGCTGGAAGACAAGCTGATTGACCATAACCAGATCTCCAACAGTCAACGAACCACTGGCGACTCCATTTGCTGCAAGGTACATCATGCCGGCAAGCGCGCTTGAGAAAATCATGTTCTGACCGGAATTGAGAAAAGCCAACGACGTTGTCACCTTGATAGAGGCGTCTTCATAAGCTTTAAGTGCCTTATCATACCGTGCGACCTCGAACTTCTCATTGTTAAAGTACTTGACAGCCTCGTAGTTGATCAGAGAATCCACGGCTACTGTGGCACCGCGATTATCCGCAGCATTGGCCTGTTTCCGGAACTTGGTTCTCCATGCAGTAGTTGTTATTGTGAAAGCACTGTATGCTACCATGGTCGCAGCCGTGATCGCAGCAAATTGTGCACCATATTGATATGTCTGTCAATGTGTCAGCAACAGTCCAGGTTTGTGATGTATACGTTTGTACTGTACCAAGATTCCGCACACAAGAGAAATCTCCAGAGCAGTAGGAACGACGTGGAAGACCATCGATGTCAGTAGGAAGCTGATGCCTTTCGTTCCGCGATCAATTGCACGAGTCAAGCCACCAGTTTGTCTGCTAAGGTGGAAATTGAGATCTAGTCGTAAGAGATGCTCGAATACATTCCGTGCAACTCTGCGGATTGCCTTCTGGGCAACACTAGCAAACACGGCGTTTCGAAGTTCTTGGAAAAGTGTAGCGCCAATCCTGGTAACACCATCTGGATTACTGCAGTTAGACAGGGGTACTGCGTTGTATGTGCATGCTTCGCTTACAAGCTATGATCATAGAGCCCGCAACAGTATAGGCCGTTCCGCCGACTGCGGCGAAGTCCACATTCATCGAGTCGACAATGCTCTTGAAGTAGAATGGCACATTCACGTTGAGAATCTAAACCCCACAATGTAAGCTCCAATTACAGAAACTAGGATGACTGCAGAATTATCACTTACCTTTGCTCCAACCAGTAACGACAGGGCGGTTCCAACGCGCAGCTTCGTGCCCCAATCATCCTATAGTACCACAATTAACGCCAAACGTTCTCCAACCCACGACGGCCGCTCCAGGCCTTACCTTGGGCCACAGGTATTTGGCCATTTCTTTCATGATCGCCCAATCTGCCTTCCTTTGTTCCTTCTTTCCCACCGTAGTCTCGCTGAGAAGATCTCTCTTCGGCTTGCCCGCGGCATTCTGGGCATTCTTCGTTTTCTGGTCCGGTGATTGAGGGGGGAGTGGAGAAGCGGAACTGGGTGTCTTTGGTGGTGAGGAAAGTTCTGAAGTAGCATTTTTGTTCAATAGACCTTTGCCCGTCGAGAATACTCTGAACTGGATGCTATGCCGTGTAGTTATCCGCGGCGTGGAGCGCGGGACTGCGGGACCGCGATGTGCGAAGCGTCCGGGGACACGGAGGCACGGCGGTCGGGCTGCCCTGGGCAGCATGATGGTAAAATAAATATCGCAGTGACCGAGAGAACGTGAGAACTTTGCTTTCATTCAAGGAACCATCGTAATCGTGGTGAAGCTGCTGCGGAACTGCTGTCTCGTGAGGACCGCCGGGTTCGGAGGAAAAAGGTTCGGAAGTAAATGATGACTTCACAGCTCGATATTCCGAGGAATTGCTTGCCTCTTTTGCGATGGACGGAGATCTGGTCGAAAGTAAATAGATTTTTCCAACTAGTAGATGAAGAGGAATATGTCCTTCGCAGAGATTATTTAATGAAGCAAGGTAATTGACAAAGGGTTATGAAATAGCACCAGTTGCGGCGGATCTGTCGCAATCGCAATCGCAATCGCCGAATCCATAATCCTCAAGGTAGTATTAATTTCAATCTTACCGACCGGCGGTAATTACAGTACTTGGCGTACAATAAACCACGCAAGTTTGTGGCATTTTCTGTGTACCTGTTCGTTCCGTTGCGGCATTTATATAACCTTTGCTTGGAATTGAAAACTCTCGCATCGTGTGTGGCCTAGTTAATTCCCTGTGTGTGAAGCTAATTCGATCCTCGAGTACTCGCTCTGGACTTCATTCATTCGTCCCTGTTGAATCTTGCCTCGTGATGGGAGTGAATCGAAAAGGCTATCCAAATGCTACTTTTATAGTAACTCTGGTGAGGAAGTGCTAAATAGGCCATAGAGAATCGAAAGTCGTGTACTTGGTTTCGAGTATAAACTCAGAAAGACTGGCTTTGGAGCCGACATCTCTGTCCTATAAAATTAGTAAGCGATGTATGTTGAGTGTACAATTACATACTCATGAGTTGAGCTGAACTTTGAACTGTCGGGGAAAATAAAAATAAAACACGAATTGGATCGCTACATATTAATAATTAAACTAGCTACCATACATATCCTTCGTCAACTACCTGACTTTACTTCTTCACCCAGATGTTATCATCCCCATAACCATTGGCAATCCACGACTGGGGGAAGTATGATTCCAGAACTGTCTGTACGTAAGACTTGTCATCCACACACATATCTCCTCCACTCGGTCCAATATGTGGGCAATGCTCTGTTGGTCGATACTGCACCATATGCTTGTGTACCTCCCGGCAAAGCAAGGTATCCCTTCCCAACTCATACGGGTCCCCGAACCTCTTCTCCTTTGTCAAGACTTGCATGCATTGTTCTTGACTGTCATATTGCTGATTATCACCCGTGCAGTACTTGTCACTCGTCTCGCAGATAGCTTTCGCCAGCATCTCAGTCAATGTGCTCTTGACAACAGCTGGATCCGTCGTATTGAACTTCACCGCCGCAGCCTCGAACAGGGTCTTAACGAACCAGTCGAACCAACGGAAAGTAGCATCGTATTGGGTGACCTTGCCATCTTCATTGAAGGCCATCCACGAGTCAACAGTAAGCGGGAGAAGAACACCAAACGAAGTCGAGTTGAAAGTGATCACTGTCGTAGCCGAGGCCATGTTCTGGTTGGCGACGAACTGTGTGATGGTGTAGTTAATCGCGACACCAGTCAAACTGAGGGAGTCTGGCTGTGAGAAAAGGCCGAAGATGTATTCGTTGTTCAGTTCTCGGCCGGGAAAGGTACGTGTAATATCGACACGTCCTTGGACCTTGTTTCTGTTAGCATCTATGCATATGTAGGGAGATTTAGACTGGGGTTTGGAGCGTACATCTTCGGTGAACACGGAGTTATCCGTTGCGTTGATTTGCTTTAGATTAGCTGGGTAAAGGAAGTTCGTCCAGATATTGTTTTCCAAGGACCAGAGTTTGTCAAAACCGAGATCGGGAGGATCTGCCGCTGCAATGATGGCAGGGAGACATGAAACTGCTGCGAAGACGAGAGAGCGCATGGCGAAGACATCAATGTCTTGTCTTTGAATATGTCTCTAGGGTTCGATGTACATGTCGGATACGAAAGGATTTTATATACGCCACTTCCCTGCAAACATGGTCTTCAAGTCAGACAAAATGGTCAGGGGCTAGTCATTTTGAATCACAAATTGAGTCTGGAATGTGATATTATCAGCTGGCCTGGGACTTGGCAATCTGACATGTATTCGTGGCGCATCTGAAATACGGACCAGAGCTAGGAATGCATTTGCCTCCTAGCATCTATCCCTTGCTTAGATCTTCATTGGAACATATATTGCCCCACGTAAGCACGTACTTTTGATTTGTCGAAAAGTGGCTCTGGGGAGTCACTAGCTTGCATTCTGTTCCATAATGTTTTCTGTTTGGTCGTCGGGCTGTTAATATCCATCGTCGAAAAGGTTATTGTGGCGATAGCATATGAGCACCAGAGACCTGATCAGTCTATAAGAAGAATGAGACCTGAGCGATCCACTATCTTGGTGATCAAGTGCATGCTTTGCATAGGATATACAGCTTCTTCTAACATCATACACAGAGGACACTATAATCTAAGCCCTCCTATTGCTTATGGAGACATGTGGTTAGTTCCAATTTGGTAGGTGATAGCCCAAGAACAGAGATATGTGAAGAAGATTTACTCCTTGCAACAGGCATAAGACAGGTCTGATGCTTGTGCTACATGCATAAGTAAATTAGGACCTGCGCAGCAATAAGCCAGAGTCCGGCCCAACAGTATCCAACACGAATTACTTCTCTATTTGTCCGTAAGCAACTTCAAGGATGATTCGGATGTAGAGATCCATCTCTTGTATCGTACTCTCCTCAGCAGGACCAGCAGCAAAGCTACAATGTAGAAGAAGTACAGACGGGTAGCTATTTGAAAGACAGTCGCAGAATGAACTCAATAGCAATATAGAATGACATGTCCACGTTTTCATTTTGTCAGGTGTTGTCCCGTGGCTCTTGGGAATGGTCATGAATATGGATGCATAGTGTCTTCTGCTGGAAGAACAGGATTCGGTCCGTTCCACCTATGAATACTTCTGGACAGCCTCGTATTCCAGGCAAAAGCAAACGGTCAGCTTAGTCTTGATCCCTACGTCAGACTTCGCCAATCATAGTCTCGTTGAGCGAGCTGTGGTTCGAATCATCAGCCGCGGAAGCCCGGAAAGCTGCTCACTGGATTCACGACGACCGAAGTCGTTAATGTGACCAGCGCTCATATGACTTGAACCGAGCAGGGACATCGTATTGAGAACAGTGAGCACTCATTGGCTGCACAATACTAGCAAAACAGGATGTGGATAGGATTTCTTCCGCTTTGGGCTATTGGAGAAAAAAGCAACCTGCACAGGAACGGGATGGAGACTTGGATAGGTAAGTGATCTGCGTAGCTCAACGTACCGGTAGTACTGGTACGAAGAGACATTCATCACATTTACCGCTATAATGAAGTGGCTACTGTGCTCCTTAAACGAATCAAGTCATGTTGTAACCAGTCTCATGGATCATTGTCTGACCACCATCGAACGATATGACACTAGTAGACATTATATAGTGACACTGTTATCTGAAAATATGAGCTCCAGATTAACTTGATAATCTTAATTAACCGTATAAAATTGACCCTATTTACTCCAATATAATACGCGCTCAAAATCCATGACCATAGACCTAATGTAGCCTATGATAGCAAAAGGATGAATACATCCATAATATACTTAACTAGCTGCACTAACAGCCCAAAATTGTCACAACTTATGATTGTCATACCAACTGCTTTGAACATACAGACGGTGTAGAACATGATGCTTGTAAGAATTATAGGTCAGTGACTTATGTACTGGAATACCGCAGACACGTCTCTCTCCCCGGTCTCTTGGCGCATCAGCAGGTCCTGGATCTTGCTGAGGGCACCCCTCTCTCCATCATTAACAAAGTGGTTCCAGGTGCTGGTATCGCCATACAGCATAGCCTGCGCCTTGATGAATTGCGTTCCATCCGGTCTACATCTCTTGCATTTGAAGGTGTCATGTGTGTCACTTCGAGTTTCCGGTTTGAATTGGAATAGTTCGCGGAGAGACTCCAAAGAAAAATGCCGCTCAACATCCTCCGCTGAATCCACAACGCATGAGGACAGCGATTGCTTATGAGACTGTCGTTGAAAGATCTTTTCCTCAATTGAGCCAGTCGCGATGAACCTGTACACGAAACAGTCTTTCTTTTGACCATCACGCCAAACTCGCGCCAATGCTTGTTGATCAGCAGCTGGGTTCCAATCTGGGTCAAACAGCACGAGGCGATTGGCACCTATTAAATTGAGGCCACATCCACCGGCCTTGCTGCTGAGGAGAAATACAAACTCTTCCCCGTCTGGGTTGTTAAATTTGTCGACGAGCTTTTGCCGCTTATTCACATTCATGGTACCGTCCAGTCTCAATGAGCCATACCCCCTCGATCTGCATAGCTTTTCGAACAGGTCAAGTGTCTGAGTGTAGTTACTGATGAGAACAATTTTATCATTAGTGTCTTGGCGTATGCGTGCTAGCATTCGATCCAAAACCATCATTTTCCCGGAATACCAAGACTTGATATCGCGGTCACGCCCTCTTGCCTCAGGTGGCACATAATCTTCTGGGAATGCAAATTCGCACCCGGGAAGGTCGGTGGAGAGGTTTAGCAGATCAGGATGGTTGCAGAGCTTTTTCAAAAGGCCAATTGCCTTAAGCGGTTGGCTTCCTTTGCCCTTGAGCAAGCTCCTAATCTCTGGACTCTGAATGAAGTGGTTATAGAGGTCGAGTTGGAACTGAGATAAATTGCAAAAGACAACATGCTCATACTTGACTGGCAAGTACTTCGTCAATATATCATTTGTTCGGCGGATAATGAATTTGTTGACGATGGTTGAGAGCTCAGCTAGACATTCATCGCCTTTCTTTTTGTCTTCTTCCGACCCTGCAGCATCCCTTCCTCTGAGAATAGGTAATTCAAACTTTTTCCGAAATTCATTCTGCGATCCTAATAAATCTGGGTTGGCAAAGTTGAGCAGGGCGAAATATTCCGAAAGATCATTTTGAATAGGGGTTCCTGACAAGATAACACGACGTTGCACATTTAGACTGTTGAGTGCAGTCCATGTTAAACTATCCTTATTTTTGAGCCGATGACCTTCATCGCAAAGAAGTAGCCCTATGGGACTATCCTTTAATGCCTCAACATACATCCTGAGCGTTTCGTAGGACACAATGAGCACAGGTCTTACAACGGCGCGACCGGAAGCAATAGCCCATTGCTTGATCTGGGATGTGAGTTCTGTCTTCGAAGCTTTACCATCCACCGCAAAAGGCGTGATGGCATCTTTACCTAGCCATTTTACTGTGATTGTTAGCAGGCATTCAAACCTTCAGAACGCACTACCTACCAAGCTCATTGGCCCAGTTGCCAACCAAACTTGAGGGACAAGCAATGATACACTTCTGGATAAGGGTCTTGCCTGCCTCAGGAGACTGCTTGAGTAATGTCCACATCAATGAGATGCATTGAAGCTATCGCCGTCAGTCGGACCTACTGCTCTGAAGGGTCTGTTGGCCATACCGTTTTCCCTAGTCCCATTCCATCCGCCATTATACATCCGTGTGCATTCTTATCGACCATGCCGGTTGTGCAGCGGTATAAAAACTAGGGGACAGATATCGTTAGTCTAATGTCGCAGGAGAGCATTGACTGGAACCGTAATGTTACCTTTACACCTTCAATTTGATGTGGTCGTAGAACCTTTGCCAGCCTTGGATCTATCACGACTGGAACTTTTGGACCAGTTTCAACCTTTTTCTTGAGACCAAGTATGTCTGCTAAGCTTTTGTGCACAAGGGGAGCGTCCAACTTGGGCTGTTGTTCTTCCGGCTTTCCATCTTCTGGCGACTTCATTTCAGTGTTTTCATCGACATCATCGACAGTTGGATCATACAGCACTATCGCAAATTCTCCGCTAGGATCATGTAGAGGCTTCACAACAAATGTAGCACCTTGTCGCATCCCCAAAGTTGGCGCTGGTCTAGCGCCATTGTAGCTGTCAACCGCCTTGTTGATTAGAGGTATCTTGAATCGTTGTTTAAAGGTTGTCTCTTTATCTTTAGGTTTGAACACAGGGAATCTATTCACATCTCTGGTGGCGAGTGCTAAACGTTCCTCGTTGGTATAGGGCTTTTCACTATTATCGTCCACAGTTTCGTCAGCCCCCGCATAGTTCACCTTTCTTCGTTTCCTCGCAGGTTTATCGGACGTCCGGGTGGGTGTAGCAGATCCAGGGCATTTGAATGGTTTCGATAGGCGGTCAATGGACTTCGAAGACGGGGTCTGGAGGGTTTTGGATAACGGGGTGTTTCCGCCATCTTCCCTTGCACTCGGTCGTGGTCGATACCTTTGAGAAGTTAGCGATTCATAGCATCAGGAAACTAAACAAATATTCCTCTTACATTAAAGGTAGCGGTGCTATCCAGATCTTTTTAATACACGCACTAATAGGTGGGCTGATGTCTGGCAGTCAATGCCACTTCCATTAGAGTCATGAACAACGCGTTGCCACCTCTTGGCGCGTTTCCCTGTGATTGCCTAAACACCAAAGTATCACGCTGTCACGTGCTGATACCAGAGCTACTATGGAACCCCGCCACCCTGACGAGCACTAACATCAGATGAAAGCAATGAAGTAACCTTAGACTACCGACTACTGTTCAGAGGTCGAATTTTGATCTCATGTCCTCAGACTTCTGGGCTGGCTACCTTAGTGGGGCCATCGGGATCATCATCGGAAATCCTCTGGACCTTATTAAAGTTCGATTACAAGCAAGTCATGCTACAGATGTAGCTGCAATATTTCCGCACCAACACTTGAGCCGCTTTGAGAGCACCAGCTCCCTCGTGCGAGGTTTGGCAGCCACTGTGAAGTTTCCAGACTAGACACATTAACTTACCTGTATATTAGGTGCCGCGGCTCCAATTCTTGGATATGGGGCTCTAAATGCTATACTTTTTGTTGCCTATAACCGGTCATTGATGCTCTTGGACAGTTCTGTGATAGATCCCACAGACCCTCAAGGAATTCCACTGTATAAATTATGGCTTGCTGGCGCTGCAGGCGGAGTGGCCAGCTGGACTGTGTCGTCTCCGACTGAGTTTATCAAATGCCGAACGCAACTTGACACACGCCCGGGAGTGTCTTCTTGGACCATGACCAGAGATATTGTCAGGACCCTTGGCTGGAGGGGGCTTTATTTCGGAGGAGCCATAACCTGTGCTCGAGACTCTATTGGCTATGGATTTTAGTACGCACAATGTTTCCCCGGATCTCCCCCCGCATGTTCTACTTTGAGCGCACCATTTACTTATATCGACACAGTTTTTGGACTTATGAGTATTGTAAACGTCTGATGGCCTCTAAGGACGACGATGCACAGCAGGCGGCAATGAAAGTACTCCTGTGCGGTGGTGTTGCTGGAGTAGCTACGTGGGCTTCAGTTTATCCGTTGGACATGATCAAGACCAGATTGCAGGCGCAGGGGCTCCCATCACGCCCTGAAGACCAGCCTCTGGTGCAGTCTCGAAATGATAGACGGACACTGAACAGCTTTCAGCTCGCTAGGGAGACATATCGGACAGAAGGGCTGAAGGCCTTCTATCGTGGGTTAGGAATATGCAGTGTAAGAGCATTCATAGTAAATGCTGTTCAGGTATGTTTTTCCACGTATACAGATCAGGGCCACAGCTAATCAAAGCAATGTACGTAATAGTGGGCAAGTTACGAGTGGCTCATGAGGTATCTCAACAACCCATGGAATCAGACACATGCACAAGTTTCATAAATAGGGATATACTCCGGAGTAGATTGTCTACAAAAATTAAGTTATGTCCATGTATTGCGACTTGTAAGTAATACTCGCCCTAACTAAATAGTGGCCGATTAGAGTGGAGCTCAATATACGAATATCCGAGAAACGGCGATTCCAGTCGGGTCACCGCAAGACGGAATCAGCGTACTCGGTAAATCGGGCGCCAAACTCTGGCGGTTTTCGGCGCATGTGGTTTCACGTGTTTCATGTGACCCTGCCGATTTCTGATTGGCTGAAAGGACTTGAGCTATGCAACCAATAGCATTGTCTTAAAGACAACATCAACCTTCTAAGGATGAAATTTTTTTCTGTCGCTTCTCGTCCAGTCTGTCCAAGAGACATATCCCCCTCCATATTGGAGATGTATATCCAATAGTCGCGGATGCTCATAAATCGCGTAGTAGTCGTAGAAACTTATTCCTCCATGTCGACAACAGTTTCTCCTGAACGCAGGCCTTTATCAGTGCCTAAACCCACAGCGGCTTCAGCGACCTTCTGTGTATGAGGTTCTTCGCGTAGGAGTCGAATTCTATATACACAAGATGTGCTCGAGTCAGCTTCAGGTTGCGTGCAAATGCTTGCGCCACAATCGCGCGAGTCTATTACTGACCTTCGTTTATGGTTTTTACCCTTTGTGTGGGCAACCAGGTTATGTTCACTCTCAAACCATTTTGAGCACTCAACGCAATAATGCTTTCCAAGCCCTGGTAGATCCTCGGGGTCCTTGGTTGCTTTGTACTGCGCAAGGTGTTTGGGGGATTCGATATCAGCTCGAACCTGATCGTAATCCCTGTAGATATCACTCGAGTCAGAATGCTTTTTGTAAAACCCTAAGATGTAGACAATAGCTGAGGGTTGTAGTACCTTGTCCTGCGCTTTGTTTTAATTCTTCTCAAAGCGCCCATTTTGGATACCTATCTACCAGAACCAGTCTGCAGGTACTTCTTTTTTTTTTTTTTTTTTGGAGTCGCAAAGTATTATCACCGATATACGGAACGATGCTAAAGCTTTAGTTGTTGCGAGAGCGGGCCAACTATCTCAAAATTTCCGCCATTGTGTGCGCGAAAAGAATTTGGTGAAACATGTCGCTCCTCATTGGCCGAAAGACCGTTGGCTTGGCACCGGTCCGCGGGATGGATGACCATCGGTAGGCCTCGGCTCTGGCTCGGCTCTGTCAGCAGGCTGGGGTCGCTGTTACATCCATCTTTCGCAGGTTGTATTTTATGACGTTTCCATTTTTTCGGCACATTGCTCCGGAACAGCATCGCCCAGTTGCGTTTTAGGAGAAATAAGACGGCAGAGACCCAATCAAGTTGCTCCAGTAACGAGGATCTTCTCATTCAGCGAGCAGTATCGCCTTGACCTTGCAATGAATGATCTTAGAAATTTTCGCACTTTGCCACATTACGCTACCCCCTGTAGAAGCTGCCGACAGCGTTGGATGTCTCGAAATGTCAAAAGCTGCATCTATGATGTACTCCGAGTACTATAGCTCAAGTTTGATGTAATCAGTCATGCATGATTGGTCCATCACGATCTCCGCTCACATGCGTTGGTCCACTGACTGCGCTTGTATTATTACCATGTAACCGGACACGGGTAAACGTTAAGGTATGGAGGTAGAGCTATTCTAAGTATCAAAAGGCCACATGGAAATTTGTCGGGACCACTGAGAGAGAGCGCTATTCAAATCAATGAGAAACCTTAGGTCTCCGATTATTGACAATATGGGGCCTGAAAAAGGAATGCGTGTAGGTAAGCCGAATTTCGAAGTTCTCGACAGGGTAAAGAAAGGGGGGGGGCAATCGCGGGTTGCCCAGCCACTTCCTTGTGTCCGGTCGCATGCTTAGTTTGGGTCCCAGGTGTCCCGAATGCGTAAGGCTCCTGTATTGTCACGAGCGGTTACGGGTCCTGTTCGCCGGTTCAGTAATGGCTACTGTAAAGCAAGAATTCTTTCCCACTCTAAAAAACACCAAAGCTTCCTTTTTATCTGCTCCATTTTCCCTTTTCTTCTGACCTCTTTCTTCTCTCTCTTTACTCTCCACTCCATCTTTGCTACTTCCAACTGTTGAAGTTAGCTCTTTTTTGGATGTGTTGCGGCCTTGCTCACCTCGCATAGAGAGCTTTCAAAATGATCTCCACAAGGCTCGCGCGCATGGGTGCGCTGGTAAGTCGTCCTGGATATATGGCTTTGTCCAGCATCGCGGCGCCTGCATCGTCTCCAATTCGATGCTAGGTTTTCCGGCTGGTTTACTCTTTGAAGCATCCTGGACTAACATAGATCTCTTTCGCAGGCCCCCAAGTCCCGTCTTGTAAGAACACCTTGACTATTGTTCTCGCTTCTGCGAGAAGTTGGGCCCTTTATGGCACGGGTATCGAAATGGAACCTAACATATTTCACAGTTTCTCGGGGCCCGGGGTCTGGCCACTGCCAGCGAACACCCTCTCGACAAGAAGGTCGAGATGTCCAATGTTGAAAAGGTAAGCAATGAACAAGACTGTACTCTCGGCTGTACCGGGAGAGCGGGCCATTACCCTATATGGAAATCGGAGTTTGCTGACGATGTTTCGCAGGGCAACTACATCAACTACAAGTATGGCAGCACCTTTTACTTTCATAGCAGGAGCTCCTGTTTTGTTAATGCGCCATCACGGTCCATTGACGCGGTGGCTAACATTTGTGCCAATTTTCTAGGAAGATGTCTGAGAACTTGGAAATCGTTCGCAAGCGTCTGAGCCGTCCTCTTACGTACGCCGAGAAGATCCTCTACTCTCACCTTGACAACCCCCATGAGCAGGATATCGAGCGTGGTACCTCCTACTTGAAGCTGCGCCCCGACCGTGTCGCTTGCCAGGATGCCACCGCCCAGATGGCTATCCTTCAGTTCATGTCGGCAGGCATGGCTTCCGTCGCTACCCCTACCACCGTCCACTGTGACCACTTGATTGAGGCTCAGGTTGGAGGTGAGAAGGATTTGGCTCGTGCCAACGAGATCAACAAGGAGGTCTACGACTTCCTTGCCTCCGCTACCGCCAAGTATAACATTGGTTTCTGGAAGCCTGGCTCCGGTATTATTCACCAGATCGTTCTGGAGAACTACGCTTTCCCCGGTGGTCTGATGATCGGTACCGACTCTCACACTCCTAACGGTGGTGGTCTTGGTATGGCTGCCATTGGTGTTGGTGGTGCTGATGCCGTCGATGTGATGGCTGGTCTTCCCTGGGAACTTAAGGCTCCTAAGGTCATTGGTGTTAAGCTCACCGGTGAGCTGTCCGGATGGACCACTCCCAAGGGTAAGTTACACGGTGATCTCCTTGTAGATGAAACGGAAGAAAGCTAATTGATTGTGTGTAGATATCATCCTTAAGGTCGCTGGCCTCCTCACTGTCAAGGGTGGTACTGGTGCCATTGTTGAGTACCACGGACCTGGTGTCAACTCTCTTTCTTGCACCGGTATGGGTACCATCTGTAACATGGGTGCTGAAATTGGTGCTACCACCTCTCTTTTCCCCTACAATGACCGCATGTACGACTACCTGAAGGCCACTAAGCGTCAGCACATTGGCGACTTCGCCAAGTCCTACGCCAAGGAGCTTCGCGAAGATGAGGGTGCCGAGTATGACCAGCTGATTGAGATCAACCTGTCTGAGCTGGAGCCTCACATCAACGGTCCCTTCACTCCCGATCTTGCTACCCCCATCTCCAAGTTCAAGGAGGCTGTCGAGGCCAACAAGTGGCCTGAAGAGCTCAAGGTCGGTCTCATCGGTTCTTGCACCAACTCCTCCTATGAGGATATGTCCCGTGCCGCCTCCATCGCCCGGGATGCCCTTGATCATGGCCTGAAGTCCAAGTCTCTCTTCACCATTACCCCCGGTTCTGAGCAGATTCGCGCCACTATCGAGCGTGATGGTCAGCTCCAGACCCTCGAGGAGTACGGTGGTGTCATCCTTGCCAACGCTTGCGGTCCTTGCATTGGACAGTGGGACCGTAAGGATGTTAAGAAGGGCGAGGCCAACTCTATCATCTCCTCCTACAACCGTAACTTCACTGGCCGTAACGACGCCAACCCCGCCACTCACTCCTTCGTCACCTCCCCCGACCTTGTTGTTGCCATGACTGTCGCCGGTACCCTCAAGTTCAACCCTCTCACCGATACCCTGAAGGACAAGGATGGCAAGGAGTTCAAGCTCAAGGCCCCCACCGGTGAGGGTCTTCCCGCTAAGGGCTACGACCCCGGTCGTAACACCTATCAAGCTCCTCCTGCGGACCGCTCCACTGTCAACGTCGCTGTCTCCCCTACCAGTGACCGTCTCCAGGTCCTCCAGGGATTCCAGGCCTGGGATGGCAAGGATGCCACTGACATTCCTATCCTCATCAAGTGCCAGGGCAAGACCACCACTGACCACATCTCCATGGCTGGCCCATGGTTGAAGTACCGTGGCCATCTTGACAACATCTCCAACAACATGCTCATTGGTGCCGTCAACGCCGAGAACGGTGAGGCTAACAAGATCAAGAACGCTTTCACTGGTGAATACGATGCTGTCCCTGCCACTGCCCGTGACTACAAGGCTCGTGGCGTCAAGTGGGTTGTCATTGGTGACTGGAACTACGGTGAGGGTAGCTCTCGTGAGCACGCTGCTCTGGAGCCGAGACACCTTGGTGGTCTTGCTATCATCACTCGCAGCTTCGCCCGTATCCACGAGACCAACCTGAAGAAGCAGGGTATGCTTCCTCTGACCTTCGCTGAGCCTGCCGACTATGACAAGATCAAGCCCGATGACAAGGTTGACTTGCTTTGCACCGAGCTTGAGGTCGGCAAGCCCATGACTCTCCGTGTCCACCCCAAGGATGGCAAGACCTTCGACGTCAAGCTCAACCACACCTTCAACGAGTCCCAGATCGAGTGGTTCAAGGACGGTTCTGCCCTCAACACCATGGCCCGCAAGGCTGGCAACTAAATTTGCCGCAACGTGGGTTTAGCGCTGGGGTCAACATTGGTCCGTTTGTAAATTATACTGTATATGTTTCTAATCCTCAAGGAGAAACATATCAGCTTAGTGCTTGCCATGCGGCTTGGCACGTTGGGAATGAGTGGCAGCTCTGGGGATGATAGCGGCTGCTAATAGTACTTCTACGATGGGATATTGCGGAGTCGAGTTCAAAATTTAACGACCTGTTTACTTTGTTATCTCTACATTTGTTGGACCCTTTTGAGTTTGGGTGGACTATATGGGATATAGTCTTGTGTCTTTTTTTCCTATATCATCTACTGTATGTTAGGGACAGCAATCATACCATATTTCCTTTTTGTTCAAATTTATATTCTCTCCTTCCATTCTGCCTGAACATTACTTTCTATAGCCTGATGAGCTGTAGATTAACGTAATGATGAATAGTCAAGTAGTTCTCATTGCTAAATTTCGACATAGCTGACATAAGATCGCGTGCTCAGCCGAGGCTCAAACCTAAGCCCCGCTCTCGGGATGTAATTTCTACTATATCAATAAGATACGAAGTACTCCGTACGGATGTGAGATTGTCTTTGTTTCCTCATCAGTCAGTCGTGGTCAGTTGACATTGCGTGAATTCGAAACCATATTCTTTCACCTAACAGGAAGATCTCATCTAGACTATTTCCGATTCACCCCGCTTGAGCAACTAAGGTTGAATAAAAAGCGCTCGGCTAATTCTGAGTGACGTTGGACGTACAGTTGTGCTGTTGGACGATACTACTCTATCTAGCGTCGACTGTGGTGTAGCCAAGTCCACAATTTGGAAGAACGGTGCCATTTTTTTCCTTTCGTGGTTTTGGACGCTCCGTCGATCCGCTGTTACCTATTACTCCCGATCAATATTTCTCTCCCCTGCCCAACATTTTTCGCCCCGCGTTTGTCGACGAATCTAGACCAGGGATAGCTGAAAGACAAGGCCCCGGACTCTCCGTTTCAATTTGATTTGACCCGGAGAACGTTCGTACCCAACTATGGCGACTCAGCTCGTTCCTCTGCCGGAAGTGGAGAGACTCAGTGCTTCAGTGGTGCGGATACTTGGTGGTAATCCCGGCAAGGTAGGCTCGGACCATGTATTTTGATATTCCCCTATTCTGGTGGCTGCGAATCAAAAGTGCCCTTGGACTACCGGGACTTGATGCACATTCTGTTAAGCTCGATGAAATAAGAACCCACGTTGATTTGAGGCTGTATATAGTTTACATTGCAGGGTGAGTCCCTTCACCTTCATCCAATGGGATTCGCAGCTTTTGGCCTAACAACATCGTTCAGGAACAAATACATATCTGATAGGTCGTGGACCTCAACGGATTCTAATTGACACTGGTGAAGGCAAGCCTTCCTGGGCCTCTCATCTGAAGACAATCCTGTCGGAAGAGAATGCCACCGTGCATAAAGCACTCTTGACGCACTGGCACCATGATCACGTCAATGGCATCCCTGACCTTCGCAAGCTTTGTCCTCAAGTCACTATCTACAAGAATCAACCAAACGAGGGTCAGAGTGGTATTGAAGATGGACAGGTCTTCAGCGTAGAAGGAGCCACATTGAAAGCGTTCCATACGCCGGGGCATACAGTTGATCATATGATATTTGTGCTAGAGGAAGAAGACGCGATTTTTACTGGTGATAGTAGGTACTCCCTTTCCCCCAGCTCCTACCATCTTGTGATATCGCCGTGCATAACTGAACTAAAACCTACTAGACGTTCTGGGACATGGGACTGCGGTATTTGAAGATTTGACAGTGTATCTGTCCAGTCTACAGCGAATGCAAGACCGAGTGTTGGGACGCGGGTACCCTGGCCATGGAGCAGTAATTGAGAATGCAACGACAAAAATCACTGAATATATCAAGCATCGACAACAGCGAGAAGATGAGGTGATACGCGTTTTACGTTATGGAAAACTTGATGTCCCTGATGATGAACCATCACCGGAGCGGAGAGCCTCTTGGACCCCCCTTGAGATAGTGAAAGTGATCTACCATAACGTCCCGGAAAGCCTCCATCTGCCAGCGTCGCACGGGGTGCTGCAGGTGCTAATGAAGTTAGAAGCCGAGGGTAAGACAGTCCATGACACGGAGTCGGGAAAGTGGAGGCTGGAAACCGGGAAGTCTGCGCTATAAACCCCCTTCATTATAGCTCTGTGTGACACTAGAATCATGTCTATCTAATGACATTTCATACAACTGTGAGTGCCTGGGATTCATGACGCGTGGCCTCGGATTACTGAAAGTAGAAAGCATGGACGACCACTGCACCGCAGGGAAATTTACAGAAAAGCGCCGGGGGGGCATGCCAGGTTTGCCTAGACTGTCTTTCATACATCAATCCTAGTACTATCAGAAAAGGTCTGGATTTTGTTTGGCAGGAAAGTTGCAACGTAAATGAACACTTTTGGCCCAGTCTGGACCTGTCAGAAGTGTACATGGAGGTGTGGGCTATATAACGCTACCGTGAGAGAAAAGGCTAGTAAATTAGGGGGAAAAAAAATTAAAACCGAATAGAAAAAGTAAAGTAAGAAAAATAAAGACAAATAGTAAAATGAAAAAAGCAAAAAGAGTTGGAGTACCATACATGACTTGACACTAGACTGAGGGGTTGGCATTACATTGCCAAATCGTCATCCGACCAGCCAGTGGGCTCGGCGCGCCTAAATATTCCAAGCAGGAAAAGGCATTAAGTGAATTTCCCTGTTGATTATGGTCATATTTAAACAGCTGAGGGGCCCCATCATCTTCCATGGGAGTGTTGGCATCATCCGCAATCGGTGAGTGGTTAACTTTGCGGGCCCGTGACCTCATTCATCATTCTTTATCCGTGCAAAACTAAATTTCTCCTTCCATTACAACATAACTTACTACCTAACTATCTTACCTGGTTCCTTTCCATGGGGAACCCCTTCTTCATATATCATCAGAACTTGAATTCAAATCAAACTGCTACTATCCGCTATTGTCAAAGTAACCAACTGTCTTTGTATATTCTTCTTAGTCGATGAACTTGCTAGTGAAGAGCGTGCGCGATTCATACTACGATCACTCCAGCTCGTCCTTATTACCCGACTGGAAACTTTGGGTCACTTGGTCCGCGCGTCTGGTCGATTGCTGAGCTCTGAGGTCACTCTTTGCCCGTTTTCTCCCCACCGGACCGCCTTCTTGTACTTCACAAAAAGCTCCCCGCCTTTGTTGTAGGGCCGACATTTATTGTCATTTTAGCAGTGTTTGGTTTTACCGGCCAACTGTCTGATTGTTGGTTATCTGTGGGTTGCGGTAAAGCTGTCAATCGTCGTTCTCATTTGGTGTTGACTTGATTGTCTTTATATATTACCCCTCTATTTCTTTCTTTAGTTCCTTTCCTATTTTTTACTTTTCAACAGGTTTCTTTCTAAGAAACTCACCGTTCTCGATTTAATCTTATTCAACATTTAAATCCTATTTCGCCAACCATGCCTTCCCTCGAAGACGGTTCTAAGAATGACTCAAGACTGCTACTCATCTCAAATCGGTTGCCGATTACGATAAAACGCTCCGAGGACGGCAAGTATGACTTTTCCATGTCTTCTGGTGGCTTGGTTAGCGGACTCAGTGGCCTTTCAAAATCCACTACGTTCCAATGGTATGGCTGGCCTGGCCTAGAGGTCCCCGAAGAAGAGATACCGGTGGTGAAGCAACGGTTGAAGGATGAGTACAATGCGGTTCCCGTATTTATCGATGATGAGCTCGCGGACCGGCACTACAACGGATTCTCCAGTTAGTACCTCTTACCATGCATTTATATTGCAAACTCAAGTGCTTCGAGTTGCATCAAGTTGCTAATAAGTCTACTGTTACTCAGATTCTATTCTGTGGCCCCTTTTCCATTATCATCCTGGTGAAATCACCTTCGATGAATCTGCTTGGGACGCTTATAAGGATGCGAATCGACTATTTGCGCGGGCCGTCGCGAAAGAAGTCCAGGATGGCGACCTAATTTGGGTGCATGACTACCATTTGATGCTTCTCCCTGAGATGCTTCGAGAAGAAATCGGAGACCAGAAGCAGAATGTTAAGATTGGGTTCTTCCTCCACACCCCCTTCCCTAGCAGTGAGATTTACAGAATTCTTCCCGTCCGAAACGAGCTGTTGCTTGGGGTCCTCCATTGCGACCTCATAGGCTTCCACACCTACGACTATACAAGACATTTCCTGAGCGCTTGCTCGCGCTTATTGTACGTTGAGACCAGTCGTTACGTAAAAACGTGGGAGCTAATGATGGGCATCTAGGGGTTTGGCGACGACTCCTAACGGCATAGAGTTCCAGGGCAAAATCATTGCCTGCGGGGCTTTCCCGATCGGGATTGACCCTGAGAAATTTCAGGAGGGCCTTAAGAAAGAGAAAGTTCAGAAGCGGATTGCACAACTTGAACAGAAGTTTCAAGGAGTGAAGCTTATGGTGGGTGTTGACCGTCTTGACTATATCAAGGGCGTTCCGCAAAAGCTGCATGCGCTGGAAGTGTTCCTTAGCGACCACCCTGAATGGGTTGGTAAAGTTGTCTTGGTCCAAGTTGCTGTCCCCAGTAGACAGGATGTCGAGGAGTATCAGAATTTGAGGGCTGTTGTGAACGAGCTGGTTGGTCGCATCAACGGGAAGTTTGGTGAGTGATTTTACTGGCAGGGCATTATAACATATTGCTGACCTGATTAGGTACTGTGGAATTCATGCCAATCCACTTCCTACACAAGTCGGTCAATTTCGATGAACTGATTGCCCTATATGCTGTGTCGGACGCGTGCATTGTTTCGTCAACTCGGGATGGCATGAATCTGGTCGCGTACGAATATATTGCAGCTCAGCAAAAGCGGCACGGCGTTTTGGTCCTCTCAGAATTTGCTGGTGCAGCCCAGAGTCTCAATGGCAGTATTATTATTAACCCTTGGAACACCGAAGAACTAGCTAGTGCTTACCAGGAGGCTGTCACCATGAGCGACGAGCAAAGGGCTCTGAATTTCTCCAAGCTGGACAAATATGTCAATAAATATACGAGGTATGCACATGCACGACATTCGGACTGATGAACATCGCTAACCTATTTTAGTGCCTTCTGGGGCCAGTCATTCGTAACGGAATTGACGAGGATATCTACCCAATCTGCGGAGAAATTCCAGTCTAAAAGGGCTTCCCTGGCCGGCACGTACCACGAACAAGTGAACGGTGTAGAGTCTGAGGGATCGTCTTGATTACGCACCAAAAAGACACCTAGCTTCTATACTGTCGCATTTGGCGTATCAGAAGAGGAAACACAAAATTGTGTGACGAATTGCTCAGAGCTTTTTATTGACGGCCTGTGAGCACTGGATGACGTGAATGAATTTTTTTTTTTTTTTGAGTTTGTTTTGCATTGGTTAAGATTCTCGGTCACTCATATGAAATCTCATAAGAGGGTAATATTGTACTTAGATTCCTGGGTCCGGGTCATGGATGGGTATAAAAGGTTGAGGTGTTGCTGGTGTACTGTACATTAAGCGTTCTCTCTAAGCTCTCAACTCAGCGTGTATTACCATCATTTATTTGTATTTGATAGACCAGAATAATATGTCATCGATCCGCTATTAGTGGCTCAGTTCTGGAAAGATCAACCTCACTTCCCAGTTGAACTGTACATGTGCATGGCGCGTGTATGCAAACAGTGCAAACACCGGCGAGAAATTCTGGACGGCCTCGTCCGCGGATTTGACGCTGTTTCACCGGAGACGCCGCCTGAGTTTTCGTTGAGACGAGATCATATTGCCCCAAATTGTGATATTATTGGACTTGAATTGGGCTTGAGCCGAAATTTCGCGGACGTGCAATTCATTCTCTATCCGCGACAAATCCGCACGCGCCTTTGGGGAACTACCTGGTCGGACTTTGTCGCACCCAAAAGGAACAAGCAACAAGAACAGGCACAGGGGAACCCCTCTACTCATATGAATATGCGTCCAAGCAACCTCTTCCGGGCGATGCAGCCCCTCCGCTCTTCTATTCTCAGACCTACATCGACCTCGTCCCCAGCCGCACACATCTACTCTGCCATCTCGACACCAATCCGCCGCTTGAATTCGACGACTGCTGCACCCACGGAGACCCAATCTTCCACAGCACCTTCTACTCCATCGGCGGCTCCTCCTTCTCTCCGCAGCTATCCCTATACCCTGAAGACCGGCACTGTGGTCTCCGTCGGCCGCATGGACCGTACCGTCCGCGTCGCCCACCGCCACACCATGTGGGACAGTCACATTCGCAAGACATACCCTAAAGTTACGACATATCTTGTGTCCGACCCAAGGAACTCCCTGCGCGAAGGGGACGTCATCGAGTTCTCCTCGGGATACCCGAAGAGCCGGCATGTGCGTCATGTTGTCGAAAGGATCATTGCGCCGTTCGGCGAGGCAATTGAAGACAGACCGGCTGTTCTGACACGTGAAGAGCGGGACGCAGAGCGCGTAGCCAAGCTAACCGTCAAGTGGGAGCGCAGGGAAGCCAGAAGAGCAGAGGGCGGCGAGGGCCAGAGCTTAGGAGGACAAGAGCACGTTGGGCGGATCAGGAGGCTAATCTATGAGCGTACTGGGGCCCAGTAGAAGGCGAATCTACTCCGCTTGTCCTTCTTTGGCATTTCTCTTTGATTGTATAAGATAGATATTGGGCTCAGAGGGCTGCTTTTATCTTTGATGTGTGTCGACTCCTTCCGAATGTATTATATCTCATTGTGCATGTGTGCTACTAGTCTTTTCTTTGCAACATTAGTCATATTGGCAAGTCATACTATATAAATGTAAGCTTTTAAAATAGCTGCTTTTGACCTCTTGTAGAGGGTGATCGAGAAGCTTACTGGGGCTTGAGCTCAAGGAAGGCAACGTATAGTTTGTTGATAAGATTGGAGTCTGGCATTGAGGTTAGATCTCAGAAATGTTAATTGTAGACAATTACTGATTAAATGCTTTCATACAGACCTGTAACTGAACCTCTAGTTGATAGGTATCCCGCTAGAGGGATTCGATAGCCATTGAAGACTAGAAAAAGCGTATGTCATAGGGTTCGATCATTATGCAATTGACTATTATACGAGCTAGACGAAACAAAACAGGTCTCTGAGGGTTGAACACCTATGTTGTTGGGATGTGATTGCGTAGACAAGAGTATAGAAGATTTACTGGTTTAACAATACTTTCAAAGGAAGTAGGCTCTAGTTCTAGTGTCTGTTCTGCTGTTAGACTTGATAGTAACTCAGAGTAAGTCAACATCATGATATATGCCCGTCGACTTACCACAGTGTATCAGCAGATTTAGCAGGTATTAGATCCATGCTGTCAGGTTACGCTTTTCTGATAAGCACCAATGGGCATAGAGTCGCTGGGGGCAGGGGAAATAGATAAGACCCCCGCGTCTCATGATGCTAGACAATGAATTTTAAACACGTCTAGAGACCATTTAAAACCCCAAATCTATCAAACTCAAGGTGCAGCTACTTCCTCCAGTTTGCAAAATGCGTCTTTTCACTGTTCCCATTGCAGTTCTCTTGTGCTTATTTCAGATGATCCTTACCAGTACAGTTCCCAACTCAACTCAATTGCAAATGGCATTCCTTTCTCAACTAGAGCTTGCTGGATGCGCCGGGCAAATCGAGTATTGGGCGAACTAAGCGGCTCTCCCTGCCCATTCGCTGCATTTGGCACTGCTGTCGTTAATCATACTGATAATGATGGACTTGGAGATCTGATATGTATCGGGTTTAACCAGAACCGCCAGACCGGAAACCCGTCCCTACACGGTACCTTATCTCAAACCTCCTTCGGATAGTGGTTCCTTCGTTCAATGCTGATGGATATTGGTACCCCTTAGGAGAAATAGCAGCCATCACGAACTGCACAACCATTCGGTGGGCGGGGTTTAAGGAATATGTCTACGGAACCTCAATTGATACGTTAGTCCGGAAAGGCTGGTCCCAGATCCATATATCTTCATTGGAGGTTTTTCGGGCTTCTTTGGACTTGATGTCTCCTACTGTCTTGATTGGGGATGTCCTTGTGAATGAGACCGATCCATACTTCTTGTGGCAGTTTGATCCGGCTTATCCTTACCCTGATGACTGCTCGCATTCTGGTAATGGCACTAGGTGTCGGGTTTTTACAAGGGAGGAGTTGAGATAGAATGTATGTCAGAAATATGGATTGTGTACACCCCTGTTAGGGTTATGCTGGGTCTATGCGAGATATGCACTCCGTAGTCATAAGTAGTATGTTATGTTTTTCGAATATTGTACTTTTAGAGAATAGCCTCCTGAATGATGAAAATCCTTGTAACTCGACGATCTACTTCTGTATACTAACCGTTGGTCTAATCTATATCTGATATTCCTCCTGCAACTATAGCCCCCAAATACGGAAAGTCTAGCTCGGCCGACTTTGTTTCCCAAAAAGGCAAGTTTGAAAGCTTTCCTCCGAAACCCCATCATTCCCATCCACGCAAGTTATGATTATTTATACCTTCTATAGTAAATATATCGGAGTGCTGTAATGTCCGAGACTGGTAGTTGATTTTATATCAGACCAAGAAATGCTTATAAAGGCAATGCTTGCGTCTCCAGAGCTAACTATGCCTACTCCTCACTAAGCTATCCAATCTAGTGCCAATCGTGTTAAAGAAACCAAAATGTCCTCCAACCCAATCGTTTTGATCACCGGTGCCAATACTGGCCTTGGGCTTGAGACAGTCAAGGCATTGCTGCGCTCACCCAAAGCATACACCATCCTTCTCGGAGGCAGGAATCTCGACAAAGCCGATGCTGCAGCCAAAGAAGTGCAAGAGGAATACCCCCAGAGCTGCAGCATTGTCAAAACCATCCAAGTCGACGTAGAATACGACGACTCGATCTCGAGAGCATTTGAGCATGTCGCTAACGAATACGGTCGTGTGGATATCTTGATCAACAACGCAGGTTTGTAGACCCTTGAAGACTACAACCTTAACCTGACCAAAGACTAATATAACTTATGCAGGGGCACTGCTGGACACCCAGTTCTACTCTGGAAACCTGACAATGCGAGAAATGTGGAACAAGTCATGGAACGTCAATACCGTTGGAACACATATCCTCACTCACACATTCGTGCCCCTTCTCCTGAAATCGTCCGATCCGAGAGTCTTATTCATCACAAGCGGCACATCGGCGCTTGGTGAGACTGAGGATGCCTCGTACAGATTCAATAAGGCGCCCGCGAAGGGTTGGCCCAAGGAAGAGCCTACTTTTGGAGCATATAGGTCCAGCAAGACTGGTTTGAACATGATGATGTGCGAGTGGGTTCGGATCCTGCGAGAAGATGGCGTCAAGGTCTTTGGCATCTCACCGGGGTTCTTGGCGACTGGCTTGGGTGGTAATACGGAGTTGTATAAGAAATTAGGCGCATTAGATCCGATCATTGGGGCGGAATTTGTGCGAGATGTCGTTGAAGGAACCCGTGATCAGGACGCTGGGAAAGTTATTCGTCGGGACGGAATTCAACCTTGGTAGTTGTATATAATGACTTATCCCGTTCGTATAGATTACTAATGGCGATATTGAATATCAGTCTTTACCGGATACAGTCTAAAGTTCAGATGACTATCCATGTGACCGCTAGATTGGGGGCTGTTCATTGGGTAGTGTGGGAACAAGTAGCATAGTACTCGCATCCGTATTTCATGATCCTGCTGATGTTATGAGATCATGACGCATTGAACAACCTCTCTCAGACTCCCAGATGAAACTTTAAAGAAAATGTCCGACATCTCAAAATTTACAGGCAAATTTCGAGCTCGTAAAGACCCTGGTTCTCACCAAAGGACCTCGACTGCGAAAGTAACAAAGTCGCAGAGAGCATCGCTTGTGTGCGAGCAATGCAGAAAGTCTAAGCTTCGATGTGATCGAGGACAGCCTTGCAGTAGCTGTATTAGGAGACATGAATCAGACGCTTGTTCTTATCGGCAGAGGGCGGGGCCAACGATTAATAAGGGCGACCATAGCACCTTTGAGAGCAGGCTGACACACCTGGAGTCTTTGCTCAAGACATTGATGCGTAACAGGGAATTGCCATCAGAAAACGATATGGTGCCCCCGGATTTGTCCCGCCGCTCGATAGATGCTGCTGCTATTCAATCTCAGGGTGATTCGATCGACGCTACCGCATATGTCGGTTCCACACATTGGTCAGCTATTCTGGACGATATTCACGAGCTAAAGGTGGCCTTGAGTGACTCAGTTGATAAACAGGGAGTTAATAGACTTGCTACGCCAGGGGCTCCTGCCTTGGGTACTGAGCTGATATTTGGATCGCCACATATTTACTCTTTGCAACATGTCATGTCTCTATATCTTCCCTCGAAAGTGGATGTTGATCGATATCTTTCGTCATACTTCCAGGGCGAGACTTTCGTAATTCCATTCATCCACACCTATCATTTCCAGCGCCAGTATAGAGAATTTTGGGCCGATCCAACCAATATTGATCCTCTTTGGCTTTCCATATTATTTTCTATATGTTGTTTGTCATCCCTTACCAGGGAAACAGCTGGCCCAGGTCGTCCACTAAAAAGAGATGCACTCCCCGAAAGTCCCAAGTTCCACACAGCTGCTGGCCAATGCCTTGTCATCGGGGAGTATCATCGACCGCAAAAACTTGCAATTGAGGCGCTCGCTGTCTATGGTCAGTGCAAGAATCTTAGGGATTTGGACCCTTCCCGAGAAGCTGGGGTGATTCTGGGAATGGTTGTCCGTATGGCGTATGAATTGGGCTACCACCGGGATCCAGACTCCTTCGGCTCTCTGAGTGTTTTTGAAGGCGAAATGCGCAGGCGATTCTGGGCTGCGTGTAAGCACATGGATGTCATGATTAGTTTCCAGCTGGGCTTACCGAGTAACATTTGTCTCGAGAGTTGTGACACAAAGTCCCCAAGAAATCTCTTAGACTCAGACTTTGATGTGGACACGCAGGTCTTGCCTGAGTCTCGACCCGAGACAGAACCTACAAAGTTGCTATGGTTCATCGTTAAGGATAGACAAATTACTAGCTTCAGCAAAGTCTGTAAATACATGCTCTCTCCCAATGAGCAGTCTGAAGCTGATCTACATCGGCTGGACGAAGAAATTCGGCAAATGTACGCAACGATTCCCGATATCTTGCGAACTCGGCCTCTCTCAGAGTCCATTGCGGATCCTCCCTTTCTCATAATTACCAGGCTATATATTGAATTTATTTGCCTGAAGAATCTCTGTGTTCTGCATCGCGGATACATGGTCCAGGGCAATGTTAATAGTACTAAAGCTTGCGTTGAAGCCGCAAAGCGCCTTGTCAGTCAGTTTATCGATATGTACAAGGAATTCTCACCTGGTGGTCAACTACACGCAGAGCAATGGATGCTGACAAATTTCACGATGAATGACTTTCTGTTGGGCGTCATGGTGCTCTGCCTGGTGATACATATCCATCGCAAACAAGTCTCATGGAATGAGACCATCGATTTTGCCATACAGAAAGAAGTGTTTTCTCTCCTCGAACAGTCTTACCAGGTTTGCGTAGAGAACTCCCAGGCCAGCAGAGACGCACGACGGGTATCTCATGCTTTGCATCTTGTTTTGAATAGCACTGAGACGTCCAGGGCACCCGAATTGCAACTTGCAAACGGTGCCACATCGGGTATAGACTCAGCATTACTGCCTACGCAGACTGAGAACACTGTTAGCCAGATGAATCTAGCCCCTTTTGATGTGTTTGATCCGTTTAATATCATGGGCATGGACTTTGAAAGCATCGACTGGGATACTTTCGATTCACAATTGTCCGTCTAAATGCACAAACTTATTGTACATATGTGCGTGCAAGGGAAGTGCTACAGATGCTCAGGCTCCAGCGGCTAGAACCAGCACTAGAGGTCTAGACTCTTGCGCTTACGCGGTGTAAATACCTGTAATAAGTTACATGAGCTATATCACAGAGTCTCATTCCTCAATTGTATAGTTTCCAGCTAGGCGATGTTGGCTTTTGGAATGCATATTGCGAAATGCACTATTACATACCAGAGTTCAACGCAGCTGAAGTGCCAGTACAAAATGAGTTTCAATCAAGCACCAGACTCATTCATCCATCGTATATCAAAAGCTCATAATCCCTCGATCAATTTCGCTCGATCGACCAATATTCTCAAGCTTCTCTCCTTCACCCATTATCTAACTACAAGCCTCAGTTTAAACTAACTACACCCGCAAACAACGAATAATGGATCCAAGCCCCAAAGCCACTTTCCAATGGACGGAGATCCATCTCGAGATAAGAGCAAATCAGGCACCTTGATCATCGACGACATCAAGTTACTATGGGGTAAGGTCTACCTTAAAGGCAAATCCAACGCAGACGAAGTGCCCATCTCCCAGGTCGACGGCATAAAGATTAAGCCTGAAAAACATTACGTCTTCCGGCGCTGTGACCAGGCGTACTCCTCTTCAGGTAGAGAAGGCAACTTTGATCTGAAATCTAACGGTACCGCGGATAAGAACATCTACTGGGATAGCCCATGGGATCTTGGGGAGAACAAGCTGGAGGTGACCACGCTGCATAGTGAGGACTCGGAAGGGGGATATGAGGTTACGCAGTTTGGAGGATCAGGGCAGACTAGTGGGCCTTTGGGAATGTGACTATCGGGTTTAGGCTTTATGCTTAAGGTTAGGTGATTCTTTGGGGGAGCTTGCGGAGGTAGGGCTGATAGGGCTGATGTTGGTCTATATAATGTCAACGGGAATCTGCAGCTGCTTGGTTAGCATGTCGTTGGTAATATTCAAGATGAGTCATTAGCCTTAAACTGCTTTTATATTATTTGTGCAATTTCTTAGTGAGCCTCTAGTAACAGTCTCGCTGTGTTATGCCATCCAACAGGGTTCCTCTCTACCCGATAAAGACAAGCTCGCATTCCTTTAGGGCAACGAGTGTCTTGTTCTAGCTATATATATTGTCTCACTCATACCTTTGTTTCAACTACTATCGCCATATTAGGGCGTGGTTTCTGGACTCCTCAACGATATATCTTTTGGGTTACAGGAATCTGTCAGCGTATAGTATCCACCATAATATGTATATAATCACTACTTCCCAATGCTAAGGATCACGTGGGAAGAAAATGATAACCTGAGAATTCTCCTAGGAGAATGTCAGCCACAGAAGATGCAATTAAAAGGGGCTGCTCAACGTGTAACATTATCGTGGTCAGAGTGATACATCTTATAAGCCCTGTCAGAATTTCTTTGACACTCATTACAATTCAATGTTGACCCACCCATAAGTTCTGTCTACTACTAGTCTAGCGTAGTCCGTTGTCCATGCACGGTGAAATTGCCCCAAAGGTCTAAAATATATTGCAGTAAATCATATGATGGAAATATCATTCCAAAAGAGAGTACACCGTAGATGGTCGAATAATGAATTTTCGGGTCAGGGGTTGTCCATCAAACTCTATTAAATCAAATCATCCCAAGTGATCAGCGATATGAGGTGTTAATAACTTAATACTCTAGGGATAAAAAGGAAAAGAATAAAGTGTGTTTGTTTTTGTTGATCCGCGGGGAAGACAAGCCGGAAAAGATTGGCAGAAAAAAAGACCAGTCCGTCCCTCTCCCTTTTGGGTCGCGAAGTCACCGGAGCGACTTGCCCGTTGTTTACTTCGTCTCTCTCTCTCTCCCACTCTGCTTGTCTGATTGAACTTCCATCTATCCTCTTACCCCACAAGTTCTGTCCGGTTCCTATTTTCAGCGGCAGAATATCGATCCATTGTGATTCTGACATCCTCCCGACATTGAGTTATACTTTTCTTCGGATACCCGTTGTGCGTGGCTAAACATACGGTTAACTGCCCAACCGCACGGATCCTGCAACCTTCTGCAAGCTTAAGGTGTGTGCGATGCATAAGAGAGAATCTACCCAACCCTCAGTCTCTGTGCAGTGTCTTTGTCTAGAGTGAATATATAGACGAGATTCACTGTACTTGTTCCCTATATATGGCACATTTGCCCTGGCAGATCTCAGGACTTGACTAATTAACCTCTCCTCTAGTACACTTTAATTTGCCGTCATCATGGCTGACGGAGAGGAGGACTTCTCCTCTCTCCCATTGCCCGAACGGTTCACGCACAAGGTGAGCCCCGCCCCTCGACGTCTTCACTCAATTCCCATGGACTAATCTTTCGCCCTTGCCAACATAGAACTGGAAAGTGCGTAAGGGAGGGTATGAAGATGCCAAACAACAGTTCGAGAAATCCCCAGATGAATCAGATCCCGTTTTCACACCGTTTATCCAAGACGCGGGCCTATGGAAAGGCGCTGTCGCAGATTCCAATGTCGCGGCCCAACAAGATGGCCTCGCGGCCTACTGCGCTTTCTTAAAATTCGGAGGTGTTCAGGCTTGCACAAGGTATGATGTCCTTGGATGATCTACACTGCCCTGTGATAGGGGTGACTAATGTTTCTCCGAAAAGGTCTCGCGCTACCACAGTTTTTCCCATTGTAGAAAAGGGTCTTCCCTCCACGAGGCCGGCAGCAAAGACAAACGCTCAAGAAGCTCTTCTACTATTAGTCGAATTAGATAAGGCGGATCCCGTGATCGAAGAGATGCTGCCTGGGCTATCACACAAGGTACCCAAGGTTATTGCTGCGACATTGACTGGCTTGAGAACAATTTATCACAACTTTGGATGCAAGATTGTCGATCCCAAGCCGGTCCTTAAGACCCTGCCCAAGGTCTTCGGACATGCAGACAAGAACGTTCGCGCGGAAGCGCAAAGTCTCACAGTGGAAATGTACCGGTGGCTGAAAGAGGCCATTAAACCTCTTTTCTGGGGCGAACTAAAGCCAGTCCAGCAGACCGATTTAGAGAAACTCTTCGAAAATGTCAAACAAGAGTCGGCACCGAAGCAAGAGAGATTAACTAGAGCCCAGCAAGACGCGATGGCCGCCGCCAGCGCAGCTCCTGAAGATGGTGAAGGCGAAGACGGCGGTGAAGAGTACGGGGAGGAAGACGGTGGGGAGGTTGATGCTTTTGACCTCGCGGAACCTGTTGATGTGATGCCTAAAGTTCCGAAAGACCTACACGAGCAGCTATCATCATCGAAGTGGAAAGACCGGAAGGAGGCACTGGATGCTCTGCATTCAGCACTGAACGTCCCAAGAATCAAGGATGGGCCATTCGACGATATTGTACGCGCGCTAGCCGCTCGCATGAAAGACGCTAACATTGCGGTTGTGACCGTCGCTGCCAACTGTGTCGACTTACTCGCTAAAGGCCTTCGGAACGGATTCGGCAAATATCGCTCAAGTATCATGGCTCCTATGCTGGAGCGCCTGAAGGAGAAGAAGCAGAGCGTTGCAGAGGCTCTGGGCCAAGCCTTAGACTCGGTCTTCGCATCGACTACATTGACAGATTGCTTGGAGGAGATTCTTGAGTTTTTGAAGCATAAGAATCCGCAAGTGAAGCAAGAAACCCTCAAATTCCTTATCCGTTGTCTTCGTACCACCAGGGACGTGCCCTCGAAAGCGGAGGTCAAGTCGATTGCTGAAGCGGCTACTAAGCTTCTCACTGAATCCAGTGAGGTCAACCGATCGGGAGGAGCTGAAATCCTTGGGACATTGATGAAGATCATGGGTGAGCGAGCGATGAACCCGTACCTTGAAGGCCTCGATGATATCAGGAAGACGAAGATTAAGGAGTTCTTTGATACGGCAGAGGTCAAAGCGAAAGATAGGCCTAAGCCTATTGTTGGTGCCCCCAAGGCTGTTCCGGCGGCTGGTAAAAAGGTCGTCGGTGGGAAAAAGCCAGCATTGGGAATGAAAAAGCCCGCTCCAGCTGCGGCACCGCCACCATCTGAAGAACCAGCACCAGCTCCCTCACCCCCTAAGAAGACTGTACCATCGAGATTGGGCGGTCCTAAGGCTGGTGGACTTCCCGGACCAGGTTCTGGTCTCAAGAAAAAGCTGGGTGGTCCCGGAGGTATAGCCTCGCCACAACGACGAGTTGTTTCTCCTCCCGAGGAGCAACCCGCGGCTCCTGCTGCCCCCAAGTTTGGTCTTGGTAGAGGACTTGCAGGCCGTCCTATCGCCAAGCCAGCCGCTCCTCGTGAGCCTTCGCCTCCACCAGCGGCGCCTCCACTGACCGGAATGTCGGCTGTTGAGCGGGCTGAGCTAGAGGAATTGCGTCTCGAACAGGAGAAGTTTACCCGGTTGGTTGAAGATTTGAAGTCAGAGAGGTCCAAATTGAAGTCTCAAGTGACAGAACTTCAGGATCAGAACGCACAACTCATTGAAGATCATACGAGGGATGTTCTGAGTATCAAGGCCAAGGAAACCCAACTGGTTAGGGCTCGGAGTGATGCAGAGACCGCAGAACAGACCGTTCAGAAACAGCAGCGGGAAATTGACCGTCTGAAACGTGAGTTGGCTAGGGCCCTTCGTGCTAGCGCTATCAGCCCGCCCAACACTCTACCAGAAGGGATTGGCATGTCATATGGAGACGCCGGATCAGTTTATCAAGACGCAGCTAGCAATGGCCACGGTCCTTTAGCACGTGGCTACCACATGGGTTCACGATTCGAGAGCTCAAGACCGAGGAGTTATGCTTCAGCCAGCCCAAGTGAAGAAAAGGAGAACAGTGGTCTGGAATCTCCAGGCCTGGGCAGCAGAGATAGTCTCGGCCGACGGAAGCTAAGCCCTACATTTGGCACCAGTTATTCTGGAATGGGTAGTCCCACACGGTCTCCAATGTTGGGTTCTAGCAATGCTTCAGGAGATGACCAGCCGACAAGAAGTACAGAGCCAGCGGAGAACTGGAAGCGAGCTGCCGAGGTGACGAGCCAGCTTAAAGCAAGGATAGAACAGATGAAGGTACGTATATTTAGTCCCAAATTATGGATCATCTCTGACTTAGAATGGTGCAGGCAAGGCAAGGACTCACGCGACCACCTGCCCAACGCTAACGACTCAACGAATTCATGTTTCCTCCTCCGACCCTCTTTAATCCTATCCCCTTTCTATATCATCTCCCTATTGCGTTCTTGTTGTTTTAAATACGGTTTGGCGGGTGCTCCTTAGGCTTGGGTGGGCTGGCTAGCTCTTAATTGCTTGTTTTATACGCTTCAGATTGTGGGATTTTGCTTGTCTTCAGTGGTTCATGAAAATACGTTTTAGGGGGGCATTGTCTGGCTGCATTTTATTTTGGGTTTGACTTCACACAACACGCTTTCTTTGATGTATAGATGTTTCAGCATATGTACGCATGCGGTGTATTGTACGAACATAGCATTCATTATGAGGGGAAGGGAATGGGTCCCCGGGTTATAATCATTCATTCACTTGCAATCCAGCCGAGCTCCACATTTTTTTTCTAAAGATTGAAACAGAAAGAGGAAGTTGAAAAGGATCAGTGTGGATTACTTCTACCACTGGGAGCTACTGGAGCAGACCTCACATGAATGCTTAGACGAAGGGGTACTACAAGAGCGATTGGGTTGAAGTGTTAAATAGCATTCATGGGTATCTGCGACGTGTATATAAGAGTGAAAGAAACAGAGTGGACCATCAAGATGGATTGGGATTGAGGATTGGGTGCCAGAAGCTCTCCACCCATCTAAGCTATTATGCCATCAATAAGTTAACCGAGCCCTTAACACCATTCCCAGAAACCGTGGCCGCGATTTGCTTTTTGAATAATTAATCCCAATTTTTGGTATCCGGAAGAGCGCAATATTTTGTCATTAAGATCGTTGGAAAACCCGTCATTGCGGAACTAGACTAGACATTTGGACTAGTTTAGATCTTGACAGCGGACTCAACGGCCTTGCGCTTCTTCTCCTGGCGGGCGACAGCCTTGGCGCCCATGATACCACCACCCCAGTGACGGCGGGACTCCTCGTACTTGTCAGTGTAACCCTCCTTGATGGTGGAGAGGAGCTTGGAGAACTCAGACTGGTCCTCAGAGCGGACCTCAGTCAGAGCGAGGACAGCAGCGGTCTGATGGTCGAATTAGCACTATGAATCACCACCAGGGTGAAGAGCAACTCTTACCTTCTTGTGGACAACGGTACCAAGACGAGCCTTGCCCTTGACAATGGCGTAAGGGACACCCATCTTGCGGCAGAGAGCGGGAAGGAAGACAACCAGCTCAATGGGGTCAACGTCGTGGGCGATGAGGACAAGGGAAGCCTTCTTGTTCTCAACGAGGCCAACAACGTGGTTAAGACCGTACTTGACGTTGTAGGGCTTCTTGGAGACATCCTCCTTCTTCTTGCCCTCGGCAACGGCGGTAGCCTCAGCGTGGAGACGCTCCTTCTTCTCGGCCTTGGTCTCAGGGCGGTACTTGTTGAGGAGCTTGAAGGTCTGGGCAGCGGAGTTGCGGTCCAGGGTGCTCTGGAACTGGGCAATAGCAGGGGGGACCTTGAGACGGAGGTTCAAGATCTTCTTCTGGCGCTGAAGACGGACATACTCGGGCCACTTAACGAAGCGACCGAGGTTGCGCTTGGGCTGGACGTCCTGGCCAATGCCGAAGTTGCGGGAGCGCTTCTCGATGAGAGGGTTCTGCACGCATATTAGCATCTAATATGGTTCCTAGCTAGGGGAGTACACTCTCTCTACATACCTTGGGGGCCTTCTTAGAACCAGCCTTACCCTGGGGGTAGGGCAGAGGGGCGGCCTTCTTTCCGGACTTGGGAGGCTGTCATTGAGAAAAGAAGATCAGCACATCGTGTCCACCAACGCTGCATCTTCCTTGAACTCTAGAGAGAACACCGATCTAGTGTATATTTCAACGACTAGACCGGTGTCTCCAGCCAAATCATCGCTGACGCTCGCATCCCGAAGGACTTGTGCGACCAGCGGAATATGCTTCGAGACTTGCGAAATGAAGCCGACGAGATCGTCTCACGACATGTCGCAGAGGTTTTCGAAAGCTAGACAATCAAATCAACTGGACGTTATATGCTTACCATTTTTGTCGACTGAGTTCCGCAACGGCGCTGGGTGACGGGATTGACGGAGAAAGGAAGAAGGGAAAGTTCAAAGTAATTTCAGCTTAGTAGAAAAGAAAAGCTAGTCGCTTCGTGCGTGGGCCGCGCTAGTGCGGATAAATACACTAGCCGATCCGGTTCCATACTTCCAACACGTGACCTAGGGCTAGCCCTTTGGTCGGGTGGGTCCTGGCCCTTAAGCCCTCCTTCTCTATCGGGCAACCTCTTTTCTACAACTCCTATTCGTTGCATTTCACAAGTATATTTAATAGGACTTTAGGTAACCTTCCTACATTATCTTATTGCTGAACCAACCATTAATATTCATAACCCATCCTATTTGATCCAGACTTTGTCTAAGTTGATATCTTGAACTACCAAATCCTTGCGCGTCAACCACCATATTCTCTGCAATAGTTTCGCTGTTCACCTTAGGTCTTACGTTCTCTCCAGATCACGGTATCCAAATAAAATCTACAGTTGAACACGCTGAGCCTTCAAGTATTCGTAATCTGGCATGGCTGCCAGAACTGCCTTCTCAAGAAGAAGACTGGTCTCCTCATCAAATTCCTCCCTCCATTTAGACGCCTCAGTAGTGACGTTCAGTATCACCGGCGCCTTATCTTTCAGAACCCCAGATGATCCCGCTAAACTAGAGAGCATGATTGCATGAGCTTGCTGGTTATTGAAGCGCACGTCTTGCCCCGTAGCGTCTCTCTGTTCGACAGGCGTTCCCTTACTCGGCGTACCACTAGCATCTGACTTCTTCTCCCACTCAAACTTGAGTTTCTTGGAATCCAGGCCGGCCAGCTCGCAGAATCGAGTTATCACAGCGGGGTTGTGAATAACATCATGGGCGTCCAGCAACAATGGTTTGGAATCAGAGTCATTGTGCTCCATGCCGTAATCGTAGAGCATCCGAGTCCACTTCAACGACATATTTGTCTCTAAGACGCCAGGTAGCTCCTCTTTTTTAATAACACCTGCGGCCACCATCTTCATCATTGCACGATAAAAGGATGGAAACACCAGCGCCGGATGACGGATAATGAACGCCAGGCGCCAGGTGCGCAGATACTCGTCCGGAAAGACGGTCTCGTTGTTTGGGGAGAAAGTCTGGGAGGGTCCGTAGGTGGCTGGGACTTGTAGGTGGAAAAGGGAGTCATAGCTACCATTGGTGCCGTAGATCATCCGGCTGAATGCCATTGGGTTACAGAGCCAGAAAGCATGTTCTTTGGTGACCAGCATTTTATTTTCTTTTTCTGCACGGCTGCTGTATTCCTCTAGCTCGTTCAGACATTCCTGGAAGGTAGACCGGACTTCATCGCACTCTTCGGTGGTCCAGTGGTCGGCTGGCTTGTAAATGCGGCCATCCTTGGAGGCAGTAGTATAGGCTTTCATGAAGAAGTAACCGCCCTGCTCATTGGCGACGACATTGGGTTGATCTGCAAGAGCAAGGATCTTTAGAAGGAGATTGGATGCTGTACGGGGATAGCTGACGAGGAGAAGTCGACGGAGGGTCATATTGAAGTATAGGGCTGAGTATAGTAACCGGATCGATAAGCTTAAACTCGTCTGGATCAATCAAAGAAGAATTGGATGGTGAAATCCCGTAAAGCGATGGTGTGATCGAGGAGCTTCAATGCTATTTAAATAGCTTTATGCTCCACTCACTTCCGTTAGCAACGCCATTATTACTCTGTCGAAACTTTCACGTAGTACATAACCGCTGGTAGCCTCCTCATAACGATCATTAGCCAATCATGCATGGTTTAGACAGTGGCTGGTACTGTGATGAAACACCAGAGTAATGGTATGGTAAGTCATCTCCGAGGTTGATGATTCCGTTCCTTACAGTTAGCTTAGGACAATCTTGTTATCATGCAGTAGGCGTGGGCCCGGTCAGCAGACCCGCGCCCCAGACGAGCCTGTCATAATCAAACCCTGGGTATGGCTTGACGACTAGACCAATCAGTACCGAAAAGCTTACTCCACCATGGCGGATCTCTCCATGGCAGTTTGTCGCATTAATACATTGCACTGATGTTCTGGTGACTCCGAATGGCCTCATTCGGACTTTTCGCTCCATTCTAAAAGCCGAGGCCGATATGTATTGTCTCTCCATTGGGTCCTAGAGAAGCATCTCCACTGCAGATCGACAAGGGGTACAGAGCCGAGCCCAATGGAGGACATCGGTGCTGGGCTCCGGGGCACTTGTCTGGGCTCCTCTCGGCTGTTCTCTTGCCTTTCAGGGCTAGTGAGATGCGGTTCCCACTTCACATTTGTCTAATGTCGGAAAACCAGCTTCCGAGAGCCGTCTTCTGTTTCACATCATTCCTCGAGATATCCAGAGCATATTCCGTGGGGAAAGATGCAATTGCCATGACCTTTTTTACTGTCTGCAGATATCGGAAGGTTCGTCATGCATGGAGGGCGCTTATTTCTCTTGATATGTGGGTCTGCAAGTCAGATCAACTGGCGCTGGAGCCATGACAAATGTGATATAACGTATAACTTGAAATGTAGAAAAGTTCGAATGTCTGGAGTTTATCTATCTGCCACAGGAACTGTCCAATCACATCTACCAATAGTCTGCAATTGTTGGTTAGATTGTTGGTTATACGGACATCTGAACCCTAGTCAATAGATGGAAGGTTATACTACTAATGTTTGAGACTTCGAATCCATGTGAAGAAAGACCTAGAACTGGAAGGCAGTTACTAGAATGTTTAGAGTAATAACTTGCCTGTTGCTGTATGATATAACAGGCAATGCAAAAGAAAAATACCGACTGTATAGCTTTGTGTCCAACTTTGCCTAGATTACCCCCATGAACTCTATAAGAGAATCGAGGGATATGTAATAATATGAACAGCCATGGTCCTTTCTGATATTGCCACTTGTTCATCCACCATAGTTCACAAGTCACGTCTGGTTTGCTGGCAGCGTATGTGTCAAAGCATAGAGAGAAATTGGATATGGGATCTTTTGCCGGAGTATCCCGTATTGGTGTATCAAAATATCATGATCAGCACAGATAAAGACGAATACAAGAAGGAGGTATTAGTACTATATTAACATAGATTGCCGTAGACTACTAAATGCACATGATCCCTGCCAACACCCACACCGACAAACGGACAGTCACGAAAGATACACTCTTATAGAAACACCAAGCAACAAACGAATTGTGATCAAAACCCATCCCATCTTTCAAAATTCCCAGCATCCAAACCAAACATATCCAACATCCTCCCCACACTCTGCGTAACAATATCATCCACGCTCTCAGGCATCGTATAGAACGCAGGCATGGGCGGAAAGATCACCGCTCCATAACGGGTTAGGTCCAACATATTTTCCAAATGGATGCCACTGAGCGGCGTCTCCCTCACAACCAATACAAGCTTCCTCCTCTCCTTCAGCGTTACATCGGCCGCTCTGCAGATCAAGTCATCGGCGAATCCTGTCCGCACGGCGCTCAACGTCCTCATACTGCACGGCACGATGATCATCCCGTCTGCCTGAAACGAGCCACTCGATATAGCTGCGGCGGCGTCATTCACTGGGTAGCATCGCGTAGCAAGTGCGCGCACGTCGTTCGCTGTATACTTGGTTTCGTATTTGATTGTCTCGACCGCCCAGCGGCTGATGACTAGGTGCGTTTCGACGTTCATTTCTCGTAGGCGCTCAAGGAGGCGAATGCCCAGAATCGCCCCCGTTGCTCCTGTCATTGCGACGATGATTCGTATTGGCCTGGTTGGCTGGCTTGGTTGGGTTTGAAGACGTGTGGATTGTGGGTTTGTTTCTGTCATTGCCATGGCTGGTGCTTTTGTGTCCCATTTACGGGAGAAGTGAGATATGCGTAGATTAGGGAAACGATTTGTTAAGTAGAGAAGGCCCCCTACAAGGACGATGATGACACTGCCAATCCAGCCCATCTTGTACTGCACTTTAGTTTTCTGAGGTTGGGGTCTGGGATGGCCTGCAGGGTCGGCCTTATACTCTATACCTATGCGGGTATACTCTAGGACAGGCGAACAGAACTAGCCTATAGCTATCTTTCTTGTGGGTTCCAGGTTAAGCATTGGGAAATCTGCTCAACATTTTGATAATTATTTACCCATATTGTTGCCGTGATATCCAGAGCCTATCCAGGCGAGAACAAGAATTGGAGAAAGGGCGTGGTCAAGCCCACGCCAAATGACGACAGTTAATATTCTTGCAGCAGATTATACAGCTATACCATAGCTATTATGCATCAGCTGCTCGGCTGCGGGGCCGATCAATAGCAAAATTGGGGTGGACGGGGTCGTCTCAGGATCTCCAATTTGGGGTAATTCGGTTGATTGTTCCGACTGCACGTTGACGTTGAGTTATGCAGGAAGTATAGTGTCATGTATGTCATAGCTCACGAGACAAGGGGTATTATTATTTAAGTAGAATGGAATTACTATGTAAAGTTTAGATGCTTTCAGCTTGTTATGAATACAGAGATCGGTCCTTGTCTAAATTTGTTATATAGTCTTATCGTTGATTCCGTATCTACGGTTTCCAAGCAAAATGGACCACACTGCTGCCGCGAAAGACTTCCGCCGTTTCATTCAGGAGCTGGAAGATGAAGGGGAGCTCTTGACAATCACCAAAGAAGTCGACCCCAACCTGGAGCTCGCAGCCATCGTGCGAAAAGTGTGTGAAACTGGAGAGCGAGCCCCGTTGTTCACAAACCCTAAAGGGCGTAAGGACGACGGATTGTTTCGCGTCCTCGGGGCCTCCATAGGGTACAGTAAGCGTCCTGGAATGCAGCTTTGTCGGTTGGATAAGTCGCTTGGGCTTCCATCATCTGCTACTGGCCACAAGATCGTCCAGAAGATCAATGAGGCCAAGTCAAAGCCTCCAATCCCATGTCGGAAACTCGAGTCGGGCCCCGTCAAAGACCATATTATTCATGGTGACGATATAGATCTGACACAGTTGCCTGTCCCACTCTTGCATGAGCATGATGGAGGCAAATTCATCGAAACAATGGGCATGCATGTGGTCCAGAGCCCTGATGGAAAATGGACTAATTGGTCCATCAGTAGGGGCATGGTTCACGGCAAGCGTGAGCTGGTTGGACTGGTGATACCTAGACAGGACATTGGGACAATATGGAATCTTTGGAAGGAGAAAGGCGAAGACATGCCATGGGCTTTATGTTTCGGAGTGCCACCTGCAGCTATCATGGTTGGCGGCATGCCCATTCCCAAGTGGACCAACGAGCCGGAATTCATCGGTGCCTTGACCGACGCTCCAGTTGACATTGTTAAGTGTGAAACAAACGATCTCTGGGTGCCGGCCAATGCAGAGATTGTCCTTGAAGGCGTGGTTTCGATTAGTGAAACTGCTCCAGAAGGCCCCATGGTCGAATATAATGGCATGGTTTTCCCCGGACACAAAACTCAGTGCCCTATTTTCAAGGTCAACACCATTACATACCGTCACGATCCGATTCTTCCAATATGCGTCGCAGGCCGAGCTCCAGACGAAAATTCCACCATCTGGTGTACAATGCAGGCTGCGGAGGTCCTCAACATTTGTCAGAAGGCCGGCCTCCCAATCAATATGGTTTGGTGTCCGTTTGAATCACATTGCTTGTGGTTTGTTCTTCAGGTGAATCACTCGAAATTAGTGGAAATGCGCACGAATATGGAGGAATTCTGCCGCAAATTAGGGCATGTCGTATTCGGTTCCAAGCCAGGATGGTTTATCCCGAAGATCTTCTTGGTAAATGACTACATTGATCCAACCAATCTCCCAGATGTCATCTGGGCTGAAGCAACACGTTGTGAACCTGGCAGGCATGAGTTCATTTTCACCGAATATTCTAACATCCCCCTCATACCCTATGTCACACACGGCTTGCCATCCAAGTCCGGAAAGAATGGGAAAGTTGTCAAATGCTGTATGCTGCCCAGTGAATTTACAGAAAAAACGCTGCCATGGAAAGAAGGGTCTTTCCAGGGTGCCTACCCGGAGGATGTTAAGCGAAAGGTGCTTGATAACTGGACAGCGTATGGATTCCAGCCTCTCTAGCTGACACGGTGCTACTATTTCCCTTGTTAGTCAAATTCTCGTCTGTCATAATAGCAAGTGTCAGGAACATACCATCACATCAACGTTTCGCCTAAACTCCAATCCATAACATCCCAGTAAACAAACCAAAAATGCATATTGTAATGTAGAAAGAGAAAAGATATATATATATATATCATAGCAAATCACCGCCAAGCGCCTATACCAGGGAACCCACCGCGCCCTACGCTAGAACTTGCCGCCTGGATAGCCTTCTTCTTCCCTAGAGAGCCCTCTTGACTCCGCACACCAGCAACAATCTTATCAATATTCGTTTCGACGACAACGCCACCGACAATCATCTCACTCAGCACCGCATGCATCGTTTCATAACCGAAAATGAGATCCAGCTCGCACACATTCTCGAATATACGGTCCAGCGCTTCGACAAAGACTTGAATCAGATCAATAAGTGCAAGCGGGGACTCAGTAGATGTTGAGATCATAATGAAAGAAAGAGTCGCATATGTCCGGTAGGTCACCTGTGTCGGGGCATCGGATGGGCCCTCTGCGCCGGAGCTAGCACCCCGAGAGAGCAATGAAGGCAGAGGCAGGAAGTTGCAAGCGCTTGGTGGGCGCTGAGCGACTAGAGCATATGTCTCTTGTATAAGCGATTGCTTCGTTTGCGTATCCTATGTCCAAAGTCATCTTTTATTAGCTAGTTTGCCTAGTAAAAGGCGTGGATGATTAACCGACTTACAATCTGGGTGTAGAACTTGCTCAGTCGCGGCTGTCCATTATTATTGAAGACGAGAACCGCGTTGATCATTTTGACGTTCTATGAGATAGTGTTTCTGTATTCAAATATGCAGAGGGATAATAGGATACCGAAACCCGAAACTGCCGGCGAAAATGAAGTTGTGATATCAGTTGCAGCTGCTTCGTATTGTAAGCTCTCTTATCGGCCTGAATCCGCGGGGCGGCATGTCGGCATGTCGGCAGAAATACCTTTCCGAGAACTCCCCAGTGCTCGGAAGACTTTCTTATCTTGGATTTTATCTGGAGAAGCTCTCGGAGCGCAAACATGACGCTGTTTCTTTACTGATCTATATCTTGACACTCCACGTATCGCTCTCACATAGTACCAGGATTGGTGAATTCACCATGAAGCACACAGTATACAAATGTACAGCTTGCTCGCGTCCACGACTTCCATTCCCTCTCCGACGAGCACTTTCAACCGCCATCACCCCGAATCCTCCGTCGAACCCGAACAAAGTTTCGCTCCATGACTTAACTCCTGCAAATATCTCCTACTACTGGGATACTCGAGTACCAAATGAAACTGATTTAACCTACGCCGACAAATTCTTCGCACCCTCTCGCCACTCCCCGATCAAAATATGGTCCGCTAGCAAATTCCGTACCACTCCTATGTCATCAGTAGAGCCTGAAGTTGCCTTCCTTGGTCGCTCGAATGTCGGAAAGAGCTCGTTATTGAACGCAATCATGGGCAAAGAGATATGTTGGACGTCTTCAAAACCAGGGAGAACGAGAGAGATGAATGCGTTCGGTATCGGAGGTACGAAAGGCGGAGAGTCGAAAATCGTTCTGCTTGATATGCCGGGGTATGGAAAGGCGAGTAGGACGGAATGGGGTGTTGAGATTATGAAGTATCTTCAGGGACGGAGGCAGTAAGTGCATCCCCGGTTGTATTCGGGGATATTCGATCCAGTCAAGCTGACCCGCAAACCCACGATCCCAGACTCCGACGGGTTTTCCTCCTTATAGATAGCTTACATGGTCTTAAGAAGACAGACGAGGACATCCTCATGCTTTTCCGGAAATATGCCATTCCGCACCAGGTCATCATGTCAAAAGTGGATAAAATTTTGGCCAAGAAGAAGAGCCAGGTCAAGAGCGGAGCATCAGCGGCAAAAGTCGCTACATTACAGAACTTGTTGCAAAGTTACAGACCAATACTTCAACCCGATGGTCGGTTGGAAGGGCCTGGTGCCCTAGGTGAGATCCTGACATGCAGTGCAGAGACGCCCATCGGCCACGGCAAGTCGTTAGGAATTAGCGCAATCCGCTGGGCTATCTTGTCGGCTGCTGGATTTGATGGGAATCTGAAAGCGCAACCCGTACCCACCGGGTCGCAAGTTGCTAACATCTCTACCGCCGCATCTTGAAATGTGATTCAAGAGCACCACTGTTCTGGAAGAGGAGTCAGTTAAACTGCGGAGCTGACTTGGGTGTAATATCTAATTACAGGTGAATCAAACAGCGGGGCATTTGCTAAACCTTGCAAGCAGTGCTTACTCCTTAGTAACAGCTTTGGGGGTTGTAGGCTCCCGTCCGTCAACATCGCAATTTACGGCGGATTCCTCCCAGCTAAACTTTCTCACCGAAGTTATGTGTCTTATGAAGCCACCATCGAATATAGAATATGCCTGCATTTTCAGCCTAGGTGGCACTATTGAGCTGGCATGGTTGTTGAATAACCATTTGTCCTGGGGAACATGAGATGGGTCGAATCTCATGACGGTGAAGGTTTGGTTCTTCGGAACCTAGAGATCCAAGCATATATACCTATGCTTATTCATCGTTAATGATTGCACTGTTTCAATTGACGAGGTAGATGTAGACTTGAGATCCAGACTGCTAGCATTTAGAGCTATTTAATAATATCACCGAAACATTGCTCTCATTTCGTTGCTAATGGGACGCGATAAGAGAAAATTGTCAACAGTATGTATTCTATAAGAACCGATTGTCAGGGCATACAGGAAAATCTGCTAACAGCTTCGGAAAAGCTGATGCGCTTGTCTTTGGTAATCAAATTTAGAGTGAAATATAGCAGTGGCACGAAACATGCGTAAAGGGGAGGAGGTCATAGTAAGAGATAATGTAGTAAGAGTCGGATAAATAATCATTTTGGATACCAAAACGCCTGTTCATCATAACAGCATATCAAAAGTATGCCAACCGCGCTATGCAAAGTGTAATGAAGAGAACAACTCCTTGATATTGGGTATCATTAATGTTTCATGCCTCAAATTCCAGAAAAGAAAGAAAACACCGTTGGTGATGATATTAATCAACGCAGGGCCATGCGTGGTATACAGGGCCCTACCAAGCGGTGAAACGAGAGCGAACTCCGGCTGCTGCGATAGTATCAGGCATCAGACAGATCATAGTCTTCGTCGACATCGCTGACTTCCTGGCCCCAGCGGTCAACAACTATACGTCTGCCAAGCTGATCTTCTGGTACCCCGTCGCGAGAAGCACCAAAGTCGAGAACCTGGACGAGAATCAAGTCAGCAAAGGGGAAAGCAAAAATCTAATCAACTGAACCTACCTCGATATAAGTCAAACTATCACGCTGCACCGCAGCCACACATTTCCGGTCATTGAATTTGACCTGCCATACCCCGCTAAGGTCGGTGAGAAGATCTCGCACGCACTCTCCAGTCCGTACATCCCACATTTTTAATGTCCTATCAGATCCTGAGATAACCTTCTGGCCATCATGCTGAAAACATGTGATCGCACCTGTATGAGCGCTCAGCATATTTTTACATTGACCAGTTTCTGGATCCCAAATTCTCAGAGTCGAATCTGCGGCTGCTGAGACCAGTCGATCACACTTCAGGTCAAGCAGCCCAACCAGGGAAGAGTGGCCTTCAAGGTTGTACAAGATAGATCCGGTTTCGAGGGACCACACTTTCACCATGTTATCCATGGAGCCACTAATACAGCGGTTTCTTTTGTGGTCTAGCACCACGCTGTATACTTTCAAGGAATGGCCTTGGAGTCGGTGAAGAGCTTCTCCGGTGGAAATCTTCCAGACTCTCACCGTGCAGTCATAACTTCCGCTAACTAGGGTATCACCGTGCGCAGCGATCGTACGAACGGAGTGCTGATGCCCTGTAAGAGCGCGGACAAAGTAAGGGCAGTCAGTATCGTCGACATGTGGTCCGGTTTGGTAGTAGACAGGATCACCCGGTTTGGGAAGCTTCCAAATTCTAAGGTTTGAGTCTCGTGAGCCAGTGATGATCAAGGGCTCCTTTGGCATCATCTCAGGGGTGCCGTCAGCCCTTTTCCCTACTTCTACCGGTAGAACAATTTGTAAACATCGTACTGTGGACGTATGACCGTGAAAAATCTGAGTGCACCTCGCCCTTTCAATATCCCAGACTCTCACTGATCTATCGGTCGAGCCAGAAACCAGAGTATTACCGTAGTACTCGAGAGCCCAAACACCACCCTCATGTCCCTCAAGCGTCGCCCTCAGAGCCCCAGTCCTAGTGTCGTAAACATTGATGTTGGTATCGTCACTACCAGTCAAAACCTTATCCGCATCAAACTGAAGACAAGTGACAACATGACGGTCATGAGCGCGAAAAGCGATGTGGCGTGGCTTCACATTGGGCCTCATCCAACCATTATGAATCGAGTGATGTCGCTGATAGAGAGATTTGTAAAGATGCAGCCCTCGCAGGGACGGTAAGCCAATATCTGGATATGGAACAGCTGCAGCTGCAGCGTTCGCGGCAGCATAGGGCCCTTCTGCCGCAGTGACTGACTTTCTCCAATCAGAGGATTCGGAATTATCGGTCCCGCTGGATGATATTTTTCGTTTTGCAAGCTTACGGCTTGAGACACGTGTGCATGCTTTTCTCTTCGGGCGGCGATGCGCAGACGAAGGCCTATCACTAGGTCCTGGTAGCGGTTGCATAGAAGGAGAACCGGACTCGGGATCAGGTTTGATTACAGGAGATGACACACTTAGGTCCTTCTCGTAATCTTCGACCCCGTTCGGAAACTGCCAACCCCACCCTTCCCTGATCGCACGCTCCAGCTCTCCTTCTGGGAGAACATATCCCTCTCTATCGAAAAGTTCCTTCCAACTCTTTTCATCGGAATTGATAATGTGCCTCCATTTCTTAGAAACTTGCGCAGCACGGCACATGGTCTGGGCATCAAAGTATTTCACAATATTTAAGGTGAGTTCAAGCGGCAAAAGAGCCAGGAAATCGCATTTTAAGGCCGGATTAACGACATCAGCAACGAAATGCAAAGTTGGCTTCGGACACCGCCTCAGCAACTGGTACATGAGGTAGGTCTTCAGCCCTTCGGGAACCGAGTCAAAGAAGTCTAAAACACTGGGGATATCCATTAACGATGTCGGCCGTGGTGTATCAGAACCCGTGGGTAAAATGTTGGGCCTGGAACGGTGCGGCGCAGTGTTCCTAGGGTCCTCGGCACGTAGAGAGCTCACAATGCGATGATCGTTGTTGTCAAAGCTAGAATCTGTATCAGCTTCGGGGTCCTCAGCCGAATCAAAGGAAGAGTCGACATTCATTGCATTCATCGCAGCCACGGGAGACAAGCTAGGGCTTGGTAGGCACATGTCTTGAACAGTCACGCCACCAATAGCTGTGAATTGTGATGTCGACTCCAGAGAACTTTGTTGGGGAGCTTCCTGAGACGTTTCATATCCAGTATCTTGGCTCGTTGAAGTTCCCGTTTCATCTTCTGGTCCGCCGTCTGTCTCTAGTTCTTGCGGAATGGTTAGCCTGCCTGGATCACCCTCTGGACGAGCCAAGCGCCTGCTCCTTTCAGGAACAACAGTCGATTCAGGTTGGTCTTTTCTGGTACTGGGAGCTCTGGAGCCCTCCTGGGATTCGACTCCGGAAGACAGAGGTGAGCGTAGCAACGTTTCCCTGCGAGAGGCATTCGCACTGTGAATTCTCCTCCTAGGTAGTACACTTTCGCCAGCACTATAATTGTTGCTTTCCGTTTCAGGCGTCGCCAAACCAGCCACCACAGGATGCGTTGGTGTAGAGCCATGTGAACGGGTCGAGCGAATCGAATGTTCTGATGGAACTCTGGCAGGATACGGTCGCAAAGAACCCTGTCGAGATTCTGAGACTGCTAACGCACGACGTTGCTTGGAGCTCGACTGCTGACTGGACGGTTGACTAGGCGCTTTAGGGGGAGCAAATCGACGGGGAAGTTGAGTATCACCAGAACAAATTGAAGTCACAGATCGAACTAGACCGTTGGACGCTCTCAACGCATCATCCTTTTCCCTCAACTACAAGTAGCGCATTAGTAAAGACCAAATGATGGGCAGGATAGCCAAACCGGGCCACAACTGGGCAAGGAACGTACCTCATTGACAGCGCTTGCAGTATCATCTGGTTCATTGAACACGACGGAATGACCCCCGATCTCAAATTTAATATTTCTTAGCGACGAAGGAGTGGGAGATGATGCTAGAGGATACAATTTAGGGTCAAGTTCTCGCGTTGCGCGGGGTGGCTTTATAAATAACGGAGGGAAAGTCGTAGTCGTAGTAGTCGTAGTAGTCACAACGGTGGTTCGGGTAGCAGGGGCAAATGAAAATTGACCAACAGAGCCGGTATTTGGCACATTATCATGTCCACTGTTATTGTCCTGATCGTCCATATTGTATGTCCAGCGCGATTATATCGAAGATCCAGTGAACTGTCTAGCTGAGGTGTACGGAAGACGCGTCTCCTTGTGCTGATAAGGACTCGACTTCGGCGACGTCGGCGGTTATAGGGACATCAAGAGTTACTGTCGTTATATTTGTATTCGTACTCAACAACAACAAAACATAAAGAGTGAGATGCTATCAAAAAAGCCGGCGATGCTCAACAGGGAAACGATCCGGTATATCGAGGGCGGTCAGCACGATACATACACGCCTATAAGAACCATCTGAATGCCGAAGAGGGTAAAAACGGTGATTAAAACACGGCCATAAGGACGGCGTGTCGTACTTGACTAAGAAAAGGGAATAGAGGAAATAGAGAAAAGTGGGTGAAGGAAAAAAAAGACAGCCGTGGCGTGCTCTGCTGACAAGGAGGTGGCGGCGGAGGGAGAGGTGGAGGTGGTTGGTCGTGCCTCCTCCGGTGGTCAGGCTTAGTTTTTCAGTGTATTAGATCCCGTTAGTTACCCAAGGGAGACACTAGGGCGGATTAGCCCGATTGGGCGGACTCCCGAGGCTCTCTCCCCCGCAGGGACTTGTCAAAGCACAATAGATCGGTATTAATCAGAAATTCTTCTAATAATAATACAAACAAATAATCACAACGAATTAACCCATGAGCCTTCGGATACGTCAGACAAAACACGAACAGAGTATCAATCATATTTTATGTATAGGACCCCCAATTAAAAGCGCATTTCTACCCCCGAAATATTTTTCCGGCACTACTTGAGACGGTGCTCTGGGGTATGGAACCGAGAAAAATATATATCACCAGAAGGCTTTGAAGATAGCCATAAATAGAGCATGGACATTACCCAAAGATCTACCTACTCTACTAGTATGCTAAATCGCTACTACTAATAGTGATATACCATATTCACGAGGGACGGGTTAACCTTGAGGGTTACAAAAGGCTGTACACGTACTCATGGGTACATGTCTCTTTTCGCTTAGTAAAGTTCAAGATGAGTGATTTACTTGGTTGAAAATACTTATCATCGCTTACTTGCCCTCTGGCCCTGAATATTTTATTTAGTTTCCTTTCCCTTCCCTCTTCTTTTCCTTTTCTTTTTGTCTTTCCACACAGCTCTTCCAATCAGCAGCCTCTAAATCCAGGCGACTCTAACTGGAACCTCATAACCTGTGTAGGTCTTCGGGGAGGGGCCACTATACGTGAAATACTCCGAAAATTTCAATACGGTGCAGAGGTCAGACTTATCAAAAGCCTCCGACTGACTTCTCCGATGCAAAAGCGACAGTGGATGAAGCAAAGAATGGCAATAATAGTGGACCCAAAAGTAACGAAGGCCCACTTATTTTTCCTTACGAAAACCAGGGGTAATCAAAACGACTCAGGGATGCAATGCAAGGTAAGAGGGTTAAGCAATAGATAATACTAGGGATAAGCATTGAACGAGGCTCAGGTTGTCGTCCATAGAACTAACTTTCGAGCCTTACTTACTCCGTACTGGAGTTGATACTATAGTATCTTGAGTTCATGGGAATACTTTTCCTGAAAAAGATACGCTATACCATTTCCGATAACGATTGACATTGACAAGCTGAAGCACCTGGCAGCCCAGTACACTGAATAGAATAGTAGATGCCAAACCTTTGCTGTACCTAGAGTATGTACTTAGTTTGGATTCTACTCTTATCCCAAAGAATACTAGAACATTGTCACAGATCTGTAGAAGAATTTACTGGCAAGAACAGTGACTGCAGAGCAGTGTCTTGTAATATATCCATTATCCACAGAATCTTGCGGGGAAGAGAGTTACGTACTTACTCCGTACAATATTCTATATGAGGGAGAACTAATCTGGAGTACCATGGAAATTTGCCAGTTTGCTGTTTCAGCCGGAGTTTTGTTTCCAAAGGTAAAGACGTACCGTACTTTGTTCCTCGGTCGCGTATACCAGCCAGCAATCCTCCTAAGTATCGCCCTGCAAGAGTCTTCTTCAAGTCGTCAATGCACCCACTAGTCCCCGATAACCGTCCGCTTCTATATTTAGCCTCCATAGTAAGCTTCTCGGAGTCTTCTAGTACCAGTGGAGCTGCCTCTTACCCCAGGACAGTTGGAATAGGTCGAATACCTTCACTGAGGTGTTCTCAATCCTCGGTGGGGACTACTGAAAAACCCCTCTTTCTGGTGAGAACCAAGACCAAAAACGGAATTTGTGGTACAAATGTATGGTTCGCATACCAAAGTCACGGGATCTGATGGGCTTCAACACTTCTATATTTCAACTTCACCTTTTTGAGCCACGAACATCTGTTCTCTCCATCGGCTTGAACTGGTTGCATAAAGGAACTCAAGTCTGGAGAATGAATCCATTAAATCAATAGGACAAAGTAATTTATAGCTCCAAATCAAAGGCAATCCCTGCATTACGGTGGGGAAAACGAAGCCGAAACAGCTCATGACAGGAAACAACCCGAGCCTCCCGTGACCTTAACCTGTATTCACCTCATGTCATCAACTTGACTCTGGATTTATGATAGACAGTCTGCTAGCCGAGTACGCATTTTAACTAATCATCTTGCAACAATCACCGCTCCTTGGCCCTAGCTTTATTCTTTTCTAAGCGTGATTGTCTATCATGGCTCGTATCAAGTTTACTGTGCCTGCATCGGCTGTTCAGGTACACTCCGCCCGAGTTCTTCACGATCAGAAGAGCACGACTTCTACCCGGAAGAAGACACAGACTGAAGTTGTAACTTCGACCAAGTCGGCCGTATCTAAGGACATATCTCTGAAACAGCAACAAAGCTTAGAGATGGTACAAATTATGCTTCATGTATCGGTATGTGTTTTCAAGTCAAATTATCTTGGTTATTTGCTTACAAGAGCAATGAATAGTTTGGGACATTGTTTTATCTTCGGTGCGTGTCGCTGGCCGTGTTCCCTAATCGAACTGCCATTCTCATGTATGCGTCATAGGGAATTCTTACCACTTCCCTGCTTCGATGATCGAGATCTGAAAGAGGCTCAACGAGAACGCAGATATTCATACCAAGAATTTCTCGACTCTAAACCACGTCATGATAATAACGCAGGTGACCAGGATATCGCATTCGGTAATGGAAAGCGAGGCCAGCCACTCAAGGTGATGATACGCGGTACCGATCCCAAGGCAGACATGATACTTGATGTTCTGGTACGATCTGTGGATCACTCTTGCCTCTCCCCTCTTTATCCCATTACTCAGTCCTTCTGCCTTTCAGTAGGTGTTTTCATTAACTGATGTAGGAGAACGGCATCTTCGACGCTTTGCGCAAGAATATCCTTGAAGCCATCCAATTGACTATCCTTGTCGACAAAGATGCGCCGCAAAATGTTCTAGAGTCATATACATTTTCTTTCAAATATGCGGGAGGATCAGAAAATGTGGACAGTTGCCTAGAAAGCTTGTCGATAGACCCTGTGGGTTACGTGGCTGACATGAGATCGGCACAATCAGCCAGGGTAGGGCTGGAAACAATAGTCAGGCGTTTGATAACACTCAGCACCTTTCTACCTACACTGCCTAGTACAGTAAACCTCCGAGAATCACAGAAATGATGACCTAACTTGGTATAGATAAACGCAACCTGGGAGTCAACTTGTTCTACACGGAAGACTGCCCTTCTGATTATGAGCCTCCGGGCTTTACTACGGCAAACAACGACACCATAAAGTATCCGCTTAATGAGAACTGGAGAAAGGAGACTCAGTCGTGTGGGACGATGAACAGTGGATGGCATACGTGAGAATATCCCGTACTTGCCAAATTACTCTTACCTAACGAGAGCAGTGTTGGACTTAGGGTAACATCTCTCAAATGGACAGGGCCAGACCCTGAGGGATCGGAAGCACTACCAACGGTACCTTCACAGATCGAATACACAGATGAGGTTTCAAGGGCAGATGATATTGGTTTTGTCGATGAGCCGAGTGATTTGTGCCATATAGAAGCAGGAAATGGCGCTGACTCAGGTGATCATCTGGTTTTGGACCGGTCATTAACGTACCGTGACAATAGTAGCTTTCAAGAAGCAACTCAAGATATTGCTGATAGGCGAAAGCTACAGAATATGATGCAAGTGGGTGCTCCTGCATCTTGCTAACCGTAACCTCGTTTATAATACGAAAGCTGATCGACGCAGACCCAGGGATCTACTTACTCTGATAGTGACCTCATACCAACCCAGCCAATCAGCACTAATGTTGCAATCGAGGATAATTGTAATTCTACACCACAATTGGACTCAAAGTGGTCTCTTCCAGAGGCGCGGGTTGCAAAAATTGGAGAACACCTATGTTTGCAAAAACCGACATTCGACCTACCTCATTCTGAGAGCCAATCTCAGGGCCTGGTCAGGTGTCAGTGTGGGTGGAACGGGGAAGAAGCAGATATGGTACGTTTATGGGGGCGTTGAAGAAGCTGTTGCTAACGTTGCCAGTTAAAATGTGCCTTCTGTCGCACGCGTCAGCACTTCCTGTGCTATGGGTTCGAAGGCCCGAATGACCCAAAAGTTCCTGACGTTCATGCTTGTTACAAGTGCTTACTAGGGCCAAGCGATACTCAGTTACTCCAAGAAATGAACAGCCTTGTGCTCCTGAGAAGAGCCCTAAGAGTCATTCTAGATGAGGGATTTCCAAATAAGATCTCAGAATTTACACAAAAGCTCCGTAAGATGACCCAGAAAACTGTGCTGAGACCAAACTAACTGTGAACAGACTGCAACGGACAAACCATTATCCAAATAACCGATATTTTGAAGAAGAAGGGGTTCATTCAACCCACACCCGGCTATAAACTCAAGGGATTTGCCCGACGGGGGTTGCCAAAGTATAGTGTCCCACAAACAGAGAATGTACGTCAAAGTTTAAAGAAGGAAATATTCCACCCTATGGTGAAAATAAAACATTTTGTAAGTTGCATACTTGTCTTAAAGAGGTAGCAAAGGATACTGATGATCATCATAGTACGTCCTGAAGAATCCGAATTGTCCGGATAGCCTAGATCCAACTTCGACCAGTCAAGAGCTTGGCCCCATCAATGTACCTACTGTTCAAGCTGGGAACGTGCCATTCGAGGGGCTCAGGTCGAGAGGTCATGAGAGACAAAATTCCGGCGGAGGCCTGCAGGGTCTGCCTCAAAAGAGTCAGGATCACAAGAGAAAGTCGTTACCGGACAGTGATAAAATTGAGAGCTATGAATCCGATGACCTTGATAAGAACGACCGGGCTGCAGAGGAGCAACTGCATAACAGCTTTCTAACTAATGAGAGCATGAACTCAAAGGCCAGGGGATCAAGCCAGCGAACATCAAGTAGTCAGGAACCTCGACGTAGCGGCAGGAAAAGGCGTAAGATAAGCAACTACTCCAAGCTTATCGATGTTGGGGCCGAGACGAGCGATCATGAGAGCATCTAGACCGAGAGGATGTTTCTGAAAGCACAAAGTGACCATCTTGGCATTACGCCGTCTTCCAACAATTGGAAAGATAGGGCGCTGGTGCCGGACCAAAAAAGTAACGAAAAAAAAAAGGGTACTCAGGGGCTTGCGGCATAGCAAGCACTTGAACAAGGCGTCAGAGGGAAGGGAGGCAAATGCGTTTTTACTGAGAATTACCTTCATGAAGGCTGTTCTTAAAAGGCTGAGGTTTGGCCGCCTCGGCAAAAGCAATCTGCATCTGATGGGTTGTTCTGGAGGTTGTCCAGGGAAGACTTCAGACAACCCAAAAGGCTGATACCTAGTTTGTAATCTACTTTTGAGGGTGGGCTATTAAAAACCTGGGTTCTATAATTGAGTAACTTGTATCAGTTAGGTCGCATATTCGCATACACGATGTGCTTAAACCGGAAAACAATGGGTAGTGCTCCAACAGAAACGAAGTGCCACTGGAATATATTCGGCAACACTGAAGATCTTTTAACATCACGGTAATGTCTCTAGGACCTCGGATACATTCATGTGTCATTGGCGTAGGATCATCCTGTAGGGCAGATATGCTTTCTCGGACGTTTGATGACATTCGGTTATGTGTCATTAAGCCGGAGGGAAGACGATCAGATACGTTGAGAGGTTGAGATCTTTATCAACTGCAAGGCACACTTGGATGGGCCCGGATCAGCGATTACCCCTTGCAGCGCAATCGTGCATGGGGGCGAATCAAAAGCTAAGAACGGGGTATTCTGATGGGGAACTCGTCAGATTTGGAATCATAATGAGGGGCATGAGAAGGCCTGAGCTCAGCTGATCCACGCCTGTACTCCGCCGCTGTACAGATATTGTGGGCTGTAATTGACCGATTGTTGCTATGTTTGGAGTACTCTAAAGTGGACGGGTGGGATCCAAGCCACCCTCTGTGCGCTTGATTAGGTCCTTGTCGATTATACTCTGTATTGTAAGGGATGTGGCATACTTATAGATCAAAAAGAAGAAAAATTTGACGTTGAAACACAAATCATCCACTGGTGGTGGTAGCGACCGGCAGTTACGAGCGGCTCTTTCCAAGTCCATTATTGCGACTGCTTGAAGCTTTCATTACATTGGAATCAGACCGTGGTTGGACACGGAATAGTGGCACTTTTATTTTTGGCGAAGGAGCAATTTGACACTGCCGAGTTGAGTGATCGCCTGTCAGCGTCTGGTTGGTAGCGAGCAACTCCTTTTTGTGGCTTCGTCTCAGTTCACTCCCCGCGTGGGGAATTGGCCGCCCGGCAGTCCGACGGTCGAAGGTGCCATAGACAAAGGTGTTTTTGCTTTGGTTCCTGAGCCCCTATTGTCGACTCTACTACCAAGTGTTTACGCGAAACACTAGTAATTTGTCATTCTTAGTTGATCCCCTATTTTCGTTCTGCGGAGAACCCAACTGATCCCAGCAAGCCGGATAGAGAGAGGTATCGGTGTCTTGGCAGATCGGCACTACACATGATAGACCATAGGACAGACCCTTGATGCACGTAATCAGGGCAAAATGCGAACAGTTACTAGTTCTGCGCCTTATGATCTCACTAACGAAAGCCCCCCGGACATTCTGCAAGATCTGCGAAAGACGCTCGGCGACCGTCCGCTTGAGCAGCGCATTTGACACTAGTACGGGCGACCTGTACATTCCCTGAGTTTTATAGTATGTACATACATACACTCTGGTGGCTGCAGCGGATGAAGTAGGGGTTAAAGTTTGCAAGTTCCATAGCTTGGATGCTCGACGCCTGTAAGATGGTCTTCAATGCCGAAGAGCATCTCTGTGGAGTAGGGAGCTTTAGACCATTATGCAATTGCCAGCCTGAAACCACTAGTAACTAGGCAGGTTCGTGACAGCACATCTTTGCCTCTCAGGGGAAAGTGAGGCCTAATGTTCATTCCATTCTGCCATGGAAATAATTAAATGGACTTGACGACTATTGACGACGATCCCAGCATCTTTTGGGCAACATTGGATCGGCCTTTCAAGGTTGGGTTTGAAGCACATGCATGTCAAGCACCAAAACCCGATCATTAGACTAAATCCCCTATTAGAGTCGTGCGAGCATCGGCGGGGAATAGATGGTTCGGACGACAAACCGCCTTGTTCCCCATTAGTGTAGGGCGACGTATCCGATATACTCCGCGGAACGGTGATCACTGTTGGAAACCTTTGTTCGTCTGAGATGGGACTATTGAATGGGGGGCACTGGTGACTCCACCGATATGACGGCTAAGAATGGCATTGGCGCGCGGGATAGTGATCAACATTGGTTGTACTCATCGGGGAGGATAGAAAGACGGCAGAGGGTCGTGGCGCGGCTTGAGGAAAGTTAAAGGGTATTTCCAGAGTTCTTCACTCTAGTACGTAGTTCGGGATCGAGCCCATGGATCGAGTGGTTGTCAGAACGGGTGGAGAATCGATAGTGCTCCTGGGTAACCCCTTAAAGGGGTCTTGACTCTTATGGGTGGAAATCATGGCTTCAGCGCCCTACCGTGCAAAACCATACACAATCTATTGCTTTGTTATACCACGGAAGGTTATTGGGAATAATGAGACCAAAAACAATACCATTGAAACTATTTAATGTTATTTCAATGGAGACCGCAACCTTTGCTTAATCATAGCCAAGGATTATTGGGATTGTCGGCGGACAGCCGCGTGGGAGCTGCACGTGCCCGCCTCGTGTATGCCGCGGAAGATTGATTTGAATTTTACTGCGTCGACGTCGACGGTAGTAATTCTCCTAGAAGGATTTCGATTCTAAGAAGAAGAACGGAAAAGAACCGCTACGAGCCAACCCTTTTTAAGGAACGTCCTAATGATGCCTGTTGTGTTGATTGACCTTGCGTGTGTACCCAAACCAAGAAGAACCTACCATGGTACTGTCCATATAGATACGCATAACATGGGAAACATCTCGAGGTACCTTAATATTCTATTCAGAATGAGAGACTGCCCCTCGAAAACCATTGGTCGTGGTACACACGTCACTGGAGGGATAATTGACCACGACTTTACTCCGTACTAGTTTTTCTTTTACGTGAGTGGTGGTATGATTGAATGGTGGTCGCCTACTAAGTACTAGTAAGTACTCCGTAGTGTACGTAGTGTACTCTCTCGGTTTCTGGCCGGTCCACCGCGCTAACCCAGAACCACTCTCGACTGAGTACAATCGATGGAACCATGGGTGGTGCCTGTCGATAATTACTGATATTGTCAGAAGCTAAAGCAAGAACTATCGAGTTGTGTACTCCGTACTATGGACGCCGAATTTAAGTTGGCCACCCCCGTTTGTTGTTTGATGGAGCTTATTCCGTGGCGATTTCTCTCTCTTCTTATTCGGGCTTTATCGGTATCGCCCTCAATGCTCCACCAACAAATGTGTAGTCCCATCTGAGAGCACGCACTCGATGGCGTAGAGGATACGTGGATCTCCCTGTTTCGGGTTCTCCATAATAAATCGCGCGTAACTGAGTTGTTGGTCCATGCGTGCTTTTTTAGATTGCCTGGGGGCTTTTTTTTTTTTTTTTATCATTTTCTTTTTTTTTTCCTTTTTTAATTTTTTTGGCTACTTTTCCCATCTCAGCCCCTTAAAGCTAAGATTAATTTAATTGTACTCAGCGTTCTAAATCCTTTCCCACCCCGTCTCCAGCTGTCCAAATGTAATCACAACTATAGTGCCTAATAAATATCCTAGGCTCGCTCGCGCGGACTCTTAGTCTCCGATCAATTCCTTGTTTATTTGCTGTGATTTTACATCATTAAAAGGACGCCCGTGACCCGCTCCCGTCAACAATATTTGACGCTTTTCTTCCTAATTCTTGCCCAGGCCAACACTCTCCCCACCTTTTAGAACCCCTGTTCGCTGCTCCCTTCACACCAGGGACCTCAATTTCTCCAAACTGGATTTTGTATGCTGTCGACGGAGTAGTGGCGGTTGAGAAATGAAAAGTTGCTCGTGATCGAACCGACAGCTTCTCACCGACTCACTGTGGGGAAGGACACTATTTTGGGGTTGACAAGTGCGAAACAAAAGCCCAATCCAGGACCAAGGGTAAATAAATAAAAAAAGAAAGATAAATCAAAAGCATATCTATACCCACGTCAGCCGGCACCTGAGACGCATTGGGTTACACAAAACCTCGTCCTCCTTCGGTGCAGCATTAGAACTTCTTGTTCGACAATCGCCGCCAGTGACATTCGCAATTACTGATACAACCGGTTTGAGCAAGGCGAAAATTTCAGAACGGAAGTTCAGGTGATCAAAGCTTCTAAGATGCCCCAACAGACCATGACGATACCAATGCGGACATCGAGTGTAAACGCGGTGTCGAACGGGATGCATATGTCAAATGCTAGCCATGAAGATTTGAGACGCGAATCAGCGTCAAAAGCTCAAAAGATATTGGGTACGACTGAAATCCCTATGCCTCAGGATCAATCCCGGCGAGAAGACAGAAGATCGCGAGGAAATAGCTTCATGAGAGCCCCGGATATCAAGTCGAAGAAAAGCGGCGGTTTTGCTGCGTTTCCTACTCCTACACCCGAAGCAACTTTACCACCACCACATCTCCGTGTTCGAGCATCGTCCCCGCTGCTTGGGCAGGAGTATCGATCACAAGATGCTATGCCACCGCCTATTCCTACGCACTCTAAAAGGGTTCAGCAATCCGGCTCCTCATCTACACTGTTTTCCTATTTCAATTCTCGCAATTCAACTATGGACTCCAATCTAAGTCGCAAGACGACAAAAGATTCTATACCGACTGAAGAAAAGAGTTCTCGAGCGCAGAACAGTATCGAGCCACGCTATGGTTTGAAACAACCGAAGGGCCCTATGAAGGAGTCGAAACGGAAAATGCGCCCACCCAGAATAGATCTCTCTCTCCTATTCCCAAAGCCACGAGTGGATGCTGCCCCCCTTCTGTCGCCGCAACGATTGGTGAACTCGCCGTCTGCAATATCAATGACCTCTGAGCATCCCGCAGTCAAAGCGAAGAATTTTGACAACCCTGAAACTACAAAGAGAACCACGAAAACTACTCCTTCGGGCCACGAAACCAAGGGCCATCAAGCTACTGACGTCGCCAGCGAGTCTTCACCGACATACGAGTCAGGTAACACAAACTGGCTTGATCCTTCACTTGAAAGAACAGTGCGCACCAGTGAGATGGATATGGCTTTGAAACGGTACAGCCAATTCCAGAAAGCTCCTCAGCCTAGTGAAATGACCCGGTCTAGTCAGTTGCATTTACGACCACGGGATCGTGAACAACCACAAGCAAGTGATACCAAGTCTACAGGGAGTTCTTTGCGAAAAGTTCCATCCAATAGCTCCGCTGGGGGATGGAGCAGGGAACTATACTTGTCACCCAAATCTTTCTCCCGCCCACACAACAGTCGTGTTTCTAACTCGTCGAGCGCACGGCACGCTGACCCACGCGAAAACCCCTCTGCCTACAAGAGTTCAATGTCGAAGAAGAGCAGTAAAAGTACTCTGAAAAATGTGGACCTCAACAAATCGAGTGTGCTTTGTCTTTCATCATCAGAAGATGAAGACGAGGAGGAGGAGGAAGCGCCAGCCAAACATGATAAAAACATAAGAGACAGCGTAACTACCTACGGTGAATTCGATGCTGAGATATGTACAGCTTCTGCGGCACAAACCACGAAAGGAACACTGAGACGAGTTGAGAGACCTTACTCTATGTCAGCTAGTAGCCATGGGTCTCAGTCTGTCCGGCGACAACAGCAAACTATCTTACGAAACCCATCAATGTCGTCTGCGGGAAGATCAACCCTTGAAACGAGGAGTCACCGCTCGAGTGGCGTACCCACGATATCAGAACCAGATTTCCTCAATACCGACCCTATGGCTAATCAAGTACGAAAACCATCTCAGAGGGCACGTCTCCAGCAGAGCCAGCAGAACCGCAGAAGCCGAGTTATAGCCGTGACAAGGCAAGAAGAGCACCTACTAGAAGCAATGAGACAACGGAAAGGCAAAATAACCCCTAGTCTTTTCCATGAAGCCCGTTACCAAGATAGTAGCGAGCCTGATAGAAATTCTATGCTCTCGGTGCCTTCGCGGGACTCATTCTACGGGTCCGACATCTCCTTCCTTCGACTCAGCCCTGGACTACCTCCTAGTATGCTACGGAAAGATCAAGGTGCAAACCATTTTGATAAAGACGGCTCCATTTCTCAGGGCACGGCTTCTGATGCAGAACAGAAAACCACTAACTCGAGCGCGTCTCCTCGAGTTAGCTTGATCTATTCGGAAAGTCTTCCCTCGCCAGCAACAAGTGGGGCTTCCCCATTGACACCGACTCTTCCTATACATCGCTTTTCTCCGCTCCCATCACAAAAGCCGCCCCCACGCAATCCCCCTCCGTCTATCCCATCAGTTCAACGGCGACATTCGAGGCGACGCACGGATAGTAGCGAGGCCATCGTTCTAGGCGACTCCGAGGAACGGAAGCCCGAACCAGACGATTTCCCGATTTGGGCATTGGGATGGGGAGGTAACGATAATGTCAATCTGACGGCAGTACACTGAAAGTCCAACTGTATCCAGTCACCTTTCACAACACTCAGGTCTTTAATACCGCCATGAACAAATCACTCATCCGCTATTATATCTCGAGGTCTTATCATTGATTGATACACCTGAAACACACGTCTCACCCTTTCTCCTACTTATACCATACACTCTTTATCTCTGTCACTATCTCACTCTTTGATCCTTTTTTATCTTGGTTGATTACCTACCATTCGCTGATCTATACGTTTCCCTTGTTCTTTTTTACATACCACACGATGACCGGCTAGACGATGCCATTTTCTTATATAATGTATTTACTGCTCACCACGTCCGTATGCACAGGAGGAAGGAATAAGAATAGACTAATCCAGCTTTCTAAGTCCATATAAAACCTGTCCAATGAATGTAAATATGGTTCATGTTTTTATCTTTATTATCGCATGTTTTATTTCCGGTTCCGTAGGCCTAAGCGTAGTAAATAGTGGATTACTACAGTGTGTGCAGTATACTCGGCGAGGGATCAGCTATTTCCGGGATTTGGTTAGGATATATCCCTTACATTTTCCTCTCCTGGCCTCCAGATCAGGCTCCTTAGTCGAGAGGCACAATAGCTATGACCCACTCAAGCATTTGAAAGCATACTTTGCTTATGGTTTTAGGCTCAGCCACTCTATGCCTCCAAGCTAGTCACAAGCCAAAAAGCTCTCACACGATAGGGTTCTACTTGCGATAGCTCTTGCATGTCTGCCGATCTCGGAATGCAATAGAGTCAAACCGTGGAGTTTGTATTTGAAACGAAGCTCATATAGAGGGGTTACTCGTATATGCAAGGGAATAAGTGTTTGCGGTTTCCTGGAACAAAAAGTACAATGGTCGCGTGAGCTGGATGAATGATAGATGATGGGCTACCAAAAATCGCTAGTTCATTGGTACGTACTCCGTAGATTAGTACTCAGTAGTGAGCAGAGAACTTTAGGTAGTAGTCCCGTGGATATGGCCTGTGAACTGAACCTAGATCCTTTTTCTAGATAATACTTAGCTCCCAAAACAACCCAGGCAGGAAATAATAGGTGTTCGATTGAGGCCTTGGATATCTATAGGATCCATTCATTTTAGTGGGAAACTAAAAAATAAAAAATAAAAAATAAAGTAAGAGTCATAGGGACTTTGTTTGAAAGCTTATACCCGGCACTTTTCTTCTCGAGGACAAGTTCTTACCAGTGCCGTCTACATGTGTAAACATACATTGTGCTGAACCTCGATCTCGTGCACGGGAATAATGTGAAGGGGCCCATCGCGATCTATCGGCCAGATACGACGAGGGTGGCTTGAGAAGTTACAAAAATTACTAGCACTTGTAGCAGTCGAGGCGTGTCGACCCAAAGGGGCACTGCTTTCTGCCCAATTGGAAGATGATTTATAGGCAGCTGACGTCAGAGCGCCTTCAAATGGGTCCAAAAAGCAAAGTCGATGCAAATCCAAGGACTTAATTCCACTTCTTCTTGACACCAACCATGGAATGAAAATCAAATGGCTGAAAAGAAGGAAAACTAAACCAACCACTAGAGTTGAAGACTCCACACCGCTAAAACTAGTTAAGCGCCGCATCACGTTCAACATGAAGGAATACGAATGCCATAACCCGACCCCAGATCTTCTTTTTTATTAGTAACGGCTCGTAAGCCTCTCAGCTCAGATCCCCTTTCATCCTAAGTCCTCGCTTTGTTTTCTCTCCTCTTTGTCTCCCGCCAACCACCCCCTTATCTCACTGTGAGTTATTCATTGTTTTCCGAGACATCTACGCCGGAGTCGAGCTCCACCTGGGTCCTATTTGTGCGAACGCGCAAAGGACCTTCTCTAACTCGGTCGTGCGACAATCCCCCTCTTAACGACTTAACGACCCAACGCGCACGAGTCGCATGTAACACCCTCGGCAAACATCAGACGGCCTGCCCCTATCGACTTGCGGATAGAATTCTTGAGAAAAGGGGCCTATATTAATTGATTGCCTGTCCCGTTCTGTCATTGACACGGAGGAACCGATCGAATTCCGCCTGAGGAAATACCGACCTTGCCAAATTATCAACATGGGAGAAAGCGCACAACGCCCGTCGTCAGGGCCAGGGCCAGTTGGGAAGAACTTTTCATGGATTCTGGTAATGCTCTTGGCGTCCCGGCATCAGCCGCAGGGCTGCGCGATTATGTCCATTTCTGGCTGACTGTACGTTCTCTTTGGCTGCAGTTAACGGCACAGTATACTACGTTTGTGCTGGTATGTTGCCCACCTTTCCAAGTAGCCTCGAAAATAGACCGTTAATCCATCGCTTTCTGCACAGTTATTACACTACTCACGGGTGATGCCGCCAACTAATGGCAAGCGATATCTCACGTCTACCGCGGTTTTTTTCAACGAGGTTGTGAAACTTGCCATCTCTCTTACCATAGCATTATACGAAGTTTCCAAAACGGCTCCCCCATCAGTTCCTGCAACATCCCTTTTCTTCTCCCTCACGGCTGCTGTTTTCTCTGGTGACAGTTGGAAACTCGCAATACCCGCAAGCCTCTATACACTTGCAAATTCGTTACAATACGTCGCTCTTTCGAATTTGCAGGCGGCACCCTTCCAAGTAACATACCAGTTGAAACTCATTGCAACCGCCGTTTTTAGCGTGATTTTACTGAATAGGAACATCTCACTGCGCAGGTGGGGGTTGCTATTGCTCCTCCTGGTGGGCGTTGGGCTTGTGCAGATACCCATTAGCAGTTCCGGGGAGGTTTCTCTCCAAGATGAGGCAGCCGCCCATCATGCCTTTCCGCGGTCGCTGGAAGAATGGAAGGCCGCCAAGCTGGATCGGCCAAATCTCCATAAACGTTCGGCAACGTATGAGGGCATTGAGGAGGATATGATGACCGCCTTTCCGCGAATGAATGCAGTTGTTGGCCTCTTAGCGACTCTTGGCGCGTGCGTCGCATCCAGCCTTGCCGGTGTATATTTCGAAAAGGTACTGAAGGATAGTGCAAAGTCAACCTCGCTTTGGGTCCGTAACGTCCAATTGGCCGTTTACTCTTTATTTCCCGCACTTTTCATCGGTGTTGTCTTCTTGGACGGCGAAAAGATTGCCGCCAACGGCTTCTTCGGAGGGTATAATTGGGCCGTCTGGTCTACCGTGGTTGCTCAGGCAATCGGAGGGATTGCAACATCCTTCTGTATTGGCCATGCATACCGAGATGCGAAGAATGTTGCTACTGCTACCAGCATCTTTCTCACTACGTTAGGAAGTACCTGGCTATTTGAGTTTGAGCTCACTGGTAATGTACGTGTTGCGTAGCTTTTTCTTGAAAGGACCCTCCGTGGAATCTAACATGCGCTGACCGGCCCCCCTCTAGTTTATTCTCGGAACGTTTGCAGTGCTTGTGGCTACCTATCTTTGCGAAGACCCGAGTTCGGCTTCCAACACCGGCAAGCGCCAGGGGCCTCGCCCGCCTCCGATTCGCATCGACCAGTATGAGAAAGAATCCAAAAGCGATGAAGTTTCGCCCACGTCCCCTCCACCGAACGAATTTTCGATCAAACTCCCCGGAACGCCGTTCCTGTCCGATGCCGGCCTGTCGACCTCTAGGCCTACATCACCAGGTCATGTTAGGATTAATGCAGCCCGGACCGCCAGCGGTGGTTATTTTGATAAGCAGCTACGAGACCAGTGATTTGACGATACGGATACGAACTCAGATTTGCATGCAGTGTGTATATTACGCTTTGCGTTTTGACCAAGTCCTATGGGAAGTAAATAAGCATGGATAGAAGCGAAGCGTTTTTTGTTTCATCTTGGACATCGACATATTTCTCGTGCATGTGGCTTTTGTTTCTGTCCTGTTTTCTACTATCTTCGTCTCTTCATCCATTTCCCTCTCATCTTCTCCCCCTTTTTCCAAAAAAAGAAAACCCCCTTGAACGTCATGTTTTATGTTTTAGTATATATATGATCACCCTAACCAGACGTTCGGTTGTGTAGCAATGTATAAGTGTATATCGCTCTGAGGCTCTGAACATACCCCTGACAGAGACCACTTGCGCCGATCAAACTGTCATACTGCTCATTCTCTGGGCAGCTTCCCACGTGCTTGTCAGTCTTTCTGTGATAGAAAGCAGGTGACCTATTCTCCCACCTGTAATTGAGTAACCGTTCAACCTTTTTCAATCAGGCTATCTACTACTCACCCCTGTTTACTCGCAGCCGTCTTAGCATCATGCCAAGAAAAGCTTACTCGCCCTTCCCTGCATCACGCCAGAGTACTTCATATAGAGGAACGGGGGGTACCCAGCTCCGTACACCCATGCGCTCCAATGTGCGTACTGCTCTTGATCAAAGATTCGGCGAAGGGGCTCGAAACTCGTCATCTCTAGGCGGATCTCGCAGAGAAGAGCTTCCTATTAGTACACCCGAACCAGGGGCACTATGCCGTGATGACGACTTGCTTTATGATGCATTCGGTAAGTAAGCTTAACAGATATTGTATTGACTATATATAGGATAGAGGCTAAATGTAGTGGATTAAGATTTGGAATTGCTTGCACAGTCAGATGAATCAGCGAGGACTCGACAGTCTATCTTCTCAATTACAGACCGTCAGTTGCACACACGCGAGGTGCCCCAGAATGGCGCCCCAGCTCTGGTCTCTCGATATTTTTGCGGTAGGTCTTGAGTCTCTGCGACTCAAATTGGATGTCAATACCTCTAACTTATTGCACTAAATAACACGGTTCAGAAACACCTCATATCACACCGCATCAAAGTGTGGCATCTGGTTCCTCAGACCTTGAAATAAGGTCACCTTCTAGTCCCTTGCTCAGGCTACAGGCTGAGAGAACCCGGCCTTACGTGACACAAGATAGCGATTCAAAAGGGTGCCACCATGATCACCAGCTCCGGCTTGAACAATTCGAAGAATCACACGCTGCTGCGATTCTAGAACAAAGGACGCTGTTCCAGGACATGCCCGTGTCAGTTCGAGGAATCGTTCTTGTGTCTGTACATGAGCTCCCTGATAAATATCGGTCGCTGTTCTCTTTTCCTGCCTTTAACGCGATACAATCCAAATGCTTCCAGCCTGTTTACAAAAGGGACGACAACATTGTGCTTGCTGCTCCTACTGGAAGTGGCAAAACAGTTGTCATGGAGTTGGCCATATGTCGTTTACTTAATAATCTGAAAGACGAGAGGTTCAAGGTCATTTATCAAGCACCCACTAAGTCACTTTGCTCAGAAAGGTTCCGTGACTGGAGCAGGAAGTTCCACTCACTAGGTCTTCAATGTGCTGAGTTGACCGGTGACACTGATTACTCACAGATGAGGAGCGTCCAAAATAGCCAGATAATTATAACGACGCCGGAAAAATGGGATAGCGTAACACGGAAATGGAAGGATCACGCACGTTTGATGCAGCTGGTGAAACTCTTCTTAATTGATGAAGTTCATATTCTCAAAGAGTCTCGCGGAGCAACATTAGAAGCTGTTGTATCACGCATGAAGACGATCGGGTCCAATGTACGATTTGTTGCACTAAGCGCTACCATCCCAAATTCTGAGGATATAGCAACATGGCTCGGCAAGGATGTGACGAACCAGCATGTTCCAGCACACAGGGAGCATTTTGGTGAGGAGTTTCGTCCCGTTAGGCTGCAGAGGTTTGTGTGCGGCTATCAGTCCCAGGGAAATGACTTCGCATTCGATAAGATGTGTAATTCGAAGTAAGTAGGCACACCCAATCTCAGATTTACTCTGACCACAAATGTTAGACTTCCTGATATACTTGCGATATATTCTTGCAGGAAACCAATTATGATCTTCTGCTGCACGAGGAACTCATCTGTGGCTACGGCAAAGGAACTTGCTCGACTGTGGTCAATGTCCAACCCTCCAGCTCGGTTATGGAAAGGACCAAGCACATCATTCGAATTCAATAATGTAGACTTAAAAAGTACGGAACGAATTCAATTGTTTATAGAATACGCGGTTGCTGATCCGGTTTATTAAAGCTACGAGTGCTGCAGGTGTCGCCTTTCATCACGCTGGCCTCGGTCCCGGAGACAGACAGACAATCGAAAATGGTTTCTTACAAGGTCAAATTAACATAATATGCTGCACATCCACTCTTGCAGTTGGTGTGAACCTCCCATGTCACCTTGTGATTATCAAAAACACCGTCGGATGGCTGGACGGTGGCTGCAAAGAATATTCGGACCTCGAGATTATGCAGATGCTTGGTCGTGCCGGGAGACCTCAGTTTGACAAAGACGCAGTCGCCGTTATCTTAACGAGAAAAGAACGAGTTGGCTACTATGAACGTCTCGTCTCAGGCTCTGAATGCCTTGAAAGCTGTTTACATTTGAACTTAATTGACCACCTGAACGCTGAGATTGGGTTAGGCAATGTCACCAGTGTTGAATCTGCTATCAGATGGCTTGCTGGCACCTTTTTATCCGTGAGGCTCAGACGAAACCCAACACATTATCAGCTAAGGGAAGGCGCCGATAGGAAAGATGAAGACGAGATGCTTCGCCAGATCTGTGAGAAAGACATCAGACTTCTCCAAGAGAGTAACTTAACCTCCACTGAACGCCTTAGGTCCACGCAATTTGGTGATGCAATGGCACGTTATTACGTGCGGTTCGAGACGATGAAGACCTTCCTCACGTTAAAGCATCACGCCACTATGTCTCAAATTGTAAGCGGCTTACCTCTGAGCTATAATACAAACTAACAAATGATTTCCCAGCTCTCCGTGATCTCTCAGGCAGAAGAGTTCCGTGATGTCCGTCTCAAGGCAGGAGAGAAGTCGCTGTACAAAGAGATCAACCGTGAAACTGGTATAATGTTTCCGGTAAAAGTGGATATAGCACTTCCTGCTCATAAAACATCACTACTCATCCAGTCTGAGCTGGGTGTGGTGGAATTTCCAGATGACGAACAATATCAAAAACACAAGTTTGCGTTCCAGCAAGACAGAGGTTTCGTATTTTCACACGTTAATCGCCTTATTCGATGCATCATAGACTGTCAGATTGCTCGCCAGGATTCAATTGCTACCAGAAACGCCTTGGAACTTGCAAGGAGTTTTGGAGCCAAAGTGTGGGATAGATCCCCATTTCAGATGAAGCAACTTGAGCAAATCGGTGTTGTCGCGGTTAGAAAATTAGCAGCTGCAGGAATAACCAGCATTGAAGCTCTAGAGTGCGCAGAGCCTCATCAGATTGACATGATCTTGAGCAAGAACCCTCCCTTTGGGTTGAAACTTCTAGGGCGTCTTTCCGAGTTCCCTAAGTTACGCGTGTCTGCCAAGGTGATAAAAAAGGTATCAGATTTATAGATCTTACCTCGCCGCCAAGCGCGTTGCTGACAACCCAGTAGGAGACAAAACACGGTAATCCCATGAGAGTTCATTTCAAAGCCGAGGTTGCATTTATGAATGAAAAATGCCCAGCAACTTTCCAGAGGCGCCCTGTACATGTCTGTTTCCTAGCGGAAACCTCTGACGGATTGATGATCGATTTCCGGCGTATGAGGTTGGTTGAAAGAGTCACCCCTTTCATTATTTTCTCAGGACTAACACCAAACTAGTGCCAGTAAGGTCCAAAGTAGCCAGGAGATACATTTGAACCTAGAAATGAATAGCCCAGATCAGTACATCACGTGCTATGCTATGTGTGATGACATTGGTATGCATTTGGTTCTCAGCCAAACTAACCAGTCTGTATTGCTGATTTTTTGAAGCCGGGACTTTGATATCAGCAGAATTGAGGCCCATCCTCCCAGCTTCGTTGTTTTCCTTTCGTTCTAGTAAGGAGTCAGATGAGACGAACCAAAGGCACATGATGAATCTGCCACGGCCACGTAGCAACACGTCTTTGCGGGTCAAACCCAATAAAGAATGCAATCCAGATAGCTTCGGCAGTGATGACTCGCTTTTCAATGACTTTTTGGAAGCTGGTGCGATCTCTCATCTTTCCCCCTTCGTACAGTGACTTAGTCTAAGGATTTTACGGGCAGACAAAGCCACAGATTGGGCAGCTATGAATTACATAGCATGCCCAGCGAGTGAGAATATGCCACAGGAAAAGACGAGCAAGAAGATCAAAAGATCCAAGGAGGTGAAGGATGTACACAAAGCAGAAGAGCCAACCCAGTTTGGAAATGGTAGATGGAGCTGCAACCATAAGTGCAAGGACAAAACAATGTATCCTTTTCTTCCCTTCCCTCACTCTTCTGGATGTGAGACCTAACTAGTTCATAGGTGTAAGCACCTTTGTTGTCGGGAAGGGCTTGTGAAACCACCAAGGGTGAACAGAAAGCACTCTGCTGGAGGGATTGACCGCTCAAATGGACTCAATCAATTGACATTATCTGCAAGTATCCCCAAGAATAGCACGCAGATGGATAATCTCGGTAAAACATGGGTTCAAAAGGATAATACGAATGACAATGGGCCACAAGAAATGCCACAAAGCTCCTCACAAGAACCAAACATAAGTTTGAGAGATGCTGCTTCCGAAGGCCCAATATGTCCTGGCGTTAACAATAAGGACTCATCGAGCGACTATGGAGATGACAGCTTCAGTGATTTACCTTCACCATCTGATTTGCACTTTGGCAGCATCACTAAATTGACAGACCGAAGTGCTCAGACTGCCAGCAAAGAGCTCTCCTTAGATAAGATTGTCAGAACAAAAGACGAATGGATTTACACAGATGAGCCATGGCTTACACTACCGTCCTCGCTTCCTGATCCGCTTGTGCATGACAAAAATGCAATGTCTACCAAGATTGCAGGGACATCCAGGGAATCTGTGCTTGGACCAAAGGCATGGAGTTTGAATGGTAGTCAAGGAGCCAAAAATGACAACCAAACCACTATTGAGACGAATGAAATTGAATATATTGGGAAAAAACGAAGGCGCTCTTTGACTTCTGGGGACAACACCCACGGCAAGAGAATCACGAAAAGACATATAGATGACCAAGCTGCTGAGGCTTCTGCAAGTCCAAGTCAATATCACGGTGCTGACACATTGAGTGGCTACAACCAGAATCCTCAGCCTTATGAACCCGCTGATCTACCCGCCATCTGGGATGATATCGATCCAACCCTGTTGGACGAGTTCAAAGACATTGTTAACTTCTTCTAGAATGGAAACCAGGCTAATGGGTATCAAGTATCCAACACTAATCACTATCGAGGGTTGGGGTGACCTTACTAATAGTACCTACCGACCAGAGATAGCGCTACAGATCCCTTTCATATATTCTCTAATGTATCGTTAATCTGTCTCCTATACTGGTATATCTCTAATTACCCATCATTGACCTGCGTTCATGTTCACCGTATCGAGATTGTGATAAGGAGATCGCTTAGGGGAAACTTACGGTATCTCAATTATGTCATAGAAAAGGTGCATGTTCAAGCAGTGAATTGAATGTAAACTCCGTTAAGTCCAGTCTGCATGACAACAGAGCACAATGTTTCAGTATCACGTCTCGTCACAGGACAACCTTTTCCCGCCCTCTTCCGTATCCAGCACTCACTCACACACTCTGGTATCGCCGCGAGAATATGCTTCCAAGGTTGCTACTTCTCTTTTTGTCTCTTTCTATGTAGCTTTCTTGTTCAACGACCTCATATTTCTTAATAAAGAATTATCAGGTATTGTCAACCCATTTTTTAATTGTTATTTTTGTTTTTGTTGTTGTTGTCTTTCTCCTTCATCCTTGTCTCTTTGTCCGCGATGTTCTGCTTAACGTAGGACAACAGTTATATCCATACTATACTTGTCTGTGAGGGCCTATGTCTTGTCTAAAGCCTCTATGAGCCATGTTCCTACTTTATACTTGACATGTACGGAGATTTCCGAAATGTTCGAAGCAGTCATGTTTTGCCAGACTGCAAATCCCGTCTTTTTACCAACATGTTTGTGGCTCATTTACAGTTCTATACAACCTTATAAGAGTCGTTTTGTCCCCTGATAACATTGGAAGCCGATACTTATCGCGAAGAAAGGTTTGACTTGACGACACACTATGCAACCATGGGGAAGTTGAACTATTCAGCAGTGAGGCCTCTACCTTTATACTCCATATCGCATCCCTTGAATCAAATACTGAGACCTGGTGGCTATTAGAGGAAAATTGACGGTGAGAAGTTTGCGCGGGTCCTCTCCAGGGACCTGGTGAGTTTTGACGCACAAAATATCAACAAGTCTAGTAATACGGGCTGATTCGCACCCAGAGAAAGCGACTACCAGATGGACCCGGCTTTAAAGCTGCAGCGAGGGATCCTACATTGGAGATCGACATTGCAAACAAGAAGTTGACAGACAAAGATCTGCCTATGTTCATCGATGATCTCCTCGAGTGTATCAGGGAGGAGCTTGGGAAAGTGATCGAGTTCCATATCCAGGGAAACAGCCTCACCCTTAAATCTCTACCGAAGCTGGGCGAGGCAATTGCCCTCAACGCAGGCGAGCTCAGGGAGCTTGACATCTCGAACAACAATATCAATATCAGCCCGAGCCCTGAAGATAAGGCAATATGGTGCCAGTTCCTCAACTCCTTTAAGAATTGCTATATGCTCAAGAAGCTTGATCTTGGGGGTAACCCTCTGGGACCTGTGGGATTGGAAACCCTTGCTCGTGTTTACATCAAAAGTGATCTTCACTTCCTCGAGGATGATGCTAATGCTATTGTCGAATCTAAGAATGAAAAAAGGTCTTTCATCGAAGATCCGGTTGCGGTGAAGGTCACGACAGGAAAGGAGAACGAATATAGCACGAGAGGTAGTCGCCCTGGAAAGTCGCCAAATAAGGGGAAGAAGGCTCTGCGACAAAGTTTTGGTATGTATATACCACCCGAACAACGACATCGCGTAGGCAAACGTTGACTGCTTTATCCAGGCCAGCCCAAATCTAACCCTGTTAAAGGAGCAGCACCTGACGACCTCAAACGTTTCGCCTGCACCCGTGGCCTTCGCTCGATTGCCTATCTCATCTTGTCCAACATTTACATGGCAAAGAGTGGCACGGTGCACCTTGCGAGTATGTTGAGCATGCAAAGAACCTCGGATCAGCTCCTAAAATTCCTTCCCGGGGGCAAATCCCTAGCCTTACCTGAAACCGCACGCGGCAATAGCATCGTCTGGCTTCCCAACGACACTCTTCCTCAAATGGCGAGCGAGTTCCTCGAAAAGGCCGAAGCCATCAACGAGATAAAAACTCACATTGACTCGGATGATGACCTTTCAGCTGACGATGAGGCCCTGGGACTTGTCGGTGCCATCGCCCAGACAAACGCCGAGCCTAACCACAAAATCGACACTGCTGCACAGAGGGAACTTCAGAACAAGAAGAACACCGCATACGCCAGACTCACGAAACGTGTCCGTATGGAAGCACTGCACGACGAAGGCGTGCGTGGCACAGACCTATGGATCACTGCTCTGCGAATGATGAATGTTTCCCGAATCCTCCTTTGGCAAGGTAAGGACAGCATTGTAGGCTCCCCAGACAAGGAACAAGGTCAGCAAGAAGACGACGACAGAGACGACCCCAATCCTTCCGCAATACACATCGAAGACATTACTCAGCAGTTCGAAGACCTGGAAGCAACAGCACATCCCAGTTCCCGGAAATCACCTTCTTCCCCCGTCGAAATCCATATCAATGAACCTGGCCGCATGGGCCCTTTCCACCCCGGCACAGTCTCATTCGACGTCAACTTCCCCATCCTTCATTCATCCAACACAGAGAGTGTTGAGATTCCACTCACCAGAAACGATATGTCCGCATCACCACAACCCGTCCGTTCAGGAAAGGGCAACACCCGCACTACACTCGGATCCCGAGCCCTCCGCAAGGAAAAAGAGACTTGGCGCTTTGGCTTTACGCTTGAGATATGGCGCAGAATTATTGTAGGTGCGGTCGGCGCGGAAGGTATTCTGGACCTTGAACAGCAGACTCAGATCATGCGTTATGCCACTGATAGGAAGACTCTTAAGGATGAGATGGGTATTACAGGTCTTGAGGATCATCAACAGATCTGGAGGATCTTGGAGAAGAATAATTGCTTCGTTTATAGTCCTTTGTAGGGCTGATGCGGGCAATTGTCTCCTGTTAAATACAGCTTCTGTGGGGAGTTAAGAGGGCTAGATAATATCAACTCCGCTCGAGATTCAAGGAAGGGGAGGGGGGAAAATAGGCTCACAAACAGGTGACAGGGGCGAGTTTAGGCGAGACAACAATAAAAGGTTAGAAAAGATATCCTGAAAACATGCTTGGTGATGATTAATTATATGGATTGGAATAAGACGTTTAACGTTCTTTCATTAAGAAGAGGGACTTATCATAATATGACGCATTGCTTGACTCCTAAGTCCTGGCACCTGTACCGCATGAGCTATTCAGAGGCGTTGAAGCTCTCTGAAAAGTAGTTCGCATAATCGCAAGCCCACGATGACTCGGGGTTTAACCAAAAGGAGAAAGAGAAGAATGGCAGACTACTTTGAAACACGGACAAATTTACTCAAGTTTACCAAGTTAAGCTTTTCCAGGCCATAGTATCAGTCATGGTAATGTCAGCTCCAAGGTCTTTTAATAACCATGCTCTGAGTTCTATTGCGACAAATGAATCGACCCTATTGCCTGTAATAGACTTTACTGCGTCGATATCATCTCCCGGAGAGCTTATCAAATAAGCCAATTGCTTCTGAATGGCGTCCAGCGTGAATGTGGCTGCGATGTCTGTGGTCTGCGCGGCGCTAAGTACAGCCTCAGGACTGTAATCCTTGTCATGCACTGTCTGTTGATGCTCCTGGTGGGCATTGGTATCTTGAAGATGAGTAAATAAAGGGTACTTCATATATGCAGGAACCGGTACGCGCCGGTCATGAAATGTTGTTTCTGGAACTAGCCCGTAAGCCAATTGGCATGTCGCTTCTGTCAATGAATTGCGAGGATCAATGCAATACTCCACAAGAGCATGAATCTCTTCCTCCCCAACCTTTCCAACGGAGCTTTTTGAGTTGCCTTGTAAGAGACTCGGGGATTTCGCCAAAATAACCGACTGTGGTAACGTAGCTAAGATCTAGGGTAGCTGCCTGTTGTCCGCTTTGGACGAGATGCCTGGCGAAAGCATCCGGAAATGTGTTCCCGGCTGCATAGTTAGCTTGGCCACGGTTACCGACGAGCCCACTAGCAGATGTCATCATGATGAAGAAGCCTAGTGGTCTGGGAAGTGCTTCGTATAAGTTGAGAGAACTGATGATTTTTGGTTCCGTTGCTGCTTGCCAATTCTCGTACGTCATCGTTTCGAAGATTACATCCTAAAAATTATTTAGTCTCTATATAAGGAAACGTACTATAGCTTTGGTAAGATTCTCACTTCAAGTACCATGGAGCACTGTATGTATCCTTTAATCGGGGGCAACTTTTCTCTGCACTCGTTGAAAACAGACGTGAGTTGAGCCTTCTTAGTGATGTCGGCTTTGAAGATCCGATACTCGCAGCCACGTCGTGCTATGAACGAGGTCGTCTCTTCGACTTCTTTGTTAATTCTCCCGGAGCGGGATATGAAAACAATGTGCTTTGCTCCTCGCGAAGCCATCCACTCAGCCAGGCTCCGGCTAACCCCACCCAGCCCACCAGCCAAGAATACCAATCGCCTGGTGATTACACGTAGTTCCAGGATCAGTGTTGAAAGAGGTCAGATGGTCATGCGATGATCCTGCCCACAAACACTGACGTCCTCGAGGAAGCTACTTGGTCGAGGCGGACCCCAGCATTCTCGAGTGCATGGTAAACATTCTCTAGCAACAGCCGCTGCCGAGGATCCATGCTCAGTAGCTCAGCCCTGGTGATGTTGAAAAATGCGATCTTTAGGGAAAGGAGTAGCGGACTGACGACCTCGCAGTAAGAGTTTCCAGAAACCTTCCGTGTCAGAAGACACGGGATCAAAGTACAAGAGTAATGCAGGAATTGAATGCATACATGAAAAGTGGATTCTTTCCTTCCAAGTAGGATCTTTTCTAAAATTCATTTGAAGGATGTGCCGCCTCTATATGGAGTATGTGCAACTCAAAAGGACGAATGAATTGCACAATAGGAAATAAGCACTTATGCTTCTGGGTATATCCTATATAGGACTACGCACTACTATATAAGTGCGGTCCAGTAAAGGACAGGCCTTTCGAGTAGATCTAAGCTAATAAACTCACCTAACAATTCGTTCTGGGCCCCTTAGAAACCAAGAAACAGAGCGAGAACCAAAGAATTGAAACCAGTGGGAAATTTAAATTAAATGCCTCAGGATAAATGTCCTCTCAACCCTCGCACGTGACCTTTGGTATCATTTCCAGGACTTGACTTTTGACCTAAGTGGCGGACCACGGTTTTGATTCGAATTGGCTTTCCTCAAAGCTCTCGAAATCTGGATTCTGCTCACAAATACCTACATTTTCACTCTGATTAACAATGAATATGATGCGCGCCAAAAGAACCAACACACAGCCCCTAGAGGATGCCTCTACTGCCCCCGTAACCTTCAACGACGGTCTCCCACTCCCAAAGCTGATCGCATTTGATTTGGATTACACCTTGTGGCCATTTTGGGTGGATACACATGTCAGCGCACCGATTAAGCCACGAGATAATAATTCCCGGTGTACCGACAGGTATGTACCTCCTTTGCGCAATGAACAATACCATTCATTCGAAGTACTCACGGTTCTTCATGCGACAGGTGGAATGAGTCGTTCGCCTTCTACCCCGCGGTATCAGCAATCATCTATGCATGCAAAACTCGCTCAATCCCGCTAGCTCTGGCTTCCCGTACCCATACTCCCGACCTGGCTCGGGACATGCTCAAGGCCCTTCACATTATTCCAACTTTCTCTGATAACCCCGCAGCTAAGGCGAAGTCGGTCCGTGCCTTAGATTATTTCACCTACGTTCAGATCTTTCCGGCAAACAAGACACAACATTTCTCGAAGATTCACCAAGCTAGCGGTATAAACTATGAGGATATGCTCTTCTTCGATGATGAGGCGCGCAACCGGAACGTTGAGACAGAGCTTGGGGTTACTTTCTGTCTCGTTCGAGACGGTATGACAAAAGAAGAGGTTGATCGGGGAGTCTGGGCATGGCGTAAAAGGAATGGAATAAAGCCTACTGCGCCGAAGGAAGATAATGGCGAGCCGGCGAATTGAATGGATTATTTCAAGGGTTGGTTATAGATCAGGGTTGACTATCCTGAGAATGAGCGTTGGGACTGACACTGGTTTTCATGACTAAACTTTTTTATGATGAAGATACCCAGATGGGATGATGAGATAGTCGCTATATATATATATATATTTAGATATAGAAACTAGACCTTTCAAGTCTTGCTATGAATCCATATAAACGTCTAATAGATGAATTAGAGTGTCACATGTTCCATGTAAATCTCACGGAGATAAAGTCATCAAATCTCGGAGTTATTTCCGAGCTCCGCAACTCCAATTAACCTTAGTTTCAATCAATTAAATCATTCAATCAACCTGCATATCTGCCTTTAACAACTTACACAACAACGACAGCAACAAGCACACACCAGTTAAGACCAACCTCCATCATGGACCCTCGTCAAAGCCAAGTTCACCTCAAACCACCACCACCCCAACACGTTCGCCCTTCAGCATCGGGCTCCTCCTCACCAGCCCCAACTCCCCGCGCCCCCGTAACAGCACATCCTACGACAACAGTCGCAGACACAGTCATCCTCCACGGCACGCATCCAATCTCAATAGGCGCAGGAACGATAGTCCATCCCCGCGCCAAATTGTACTCTTATGAAGGACCCATCGTCATCGGCGAGAACTGTATCATCAGTGAGAAAAGCACCATTGGCGCCGCGCCCACCCAGCCTCCCTCGCTTCTCAGAGAATCGCGCGCATCAGACGGATTGCCCATCCGTATATCCTCTTGTGTTACCGTTGGGCCGCTAGCTACGATCTTACCTGGGGCACATATTCACTCTGCTGTTACAGTTGAAGCACTCGCGACCGTCCACCGGCGCGTGTCGATAGGCGCACATTCGAAGATCTGCTCGGGGTGTGAGGTTTCGGACAATGTGAAGATAAGAGATTGGACTGTTGTGTGGGGGTCTGGAGCTGGCTTTGGACAGAGAAGACGTACACGCGCGACGGAGAAAATGAGTTCGGCAACGGCTGCAACACAGGGGATCCAGGCGTTGGAAGGGAGAGTGATCGAGGATGCGAGACTGATAGTATTACAGAAAGAGAGAGAGGCTCTTGTTAGGCTTATTGGACCCGGAGGGGGTGGAAGGAGAAGGTGAATCTGGTGGCGTATGCAGGCACAAGGCATGCATATAATCTGTTACTTTTCTGCTTTTTCTTTTGCCCCTCAAGTGCGCTTTATACCCTGATAGACTCTAATGAAATATGGTTTCTTGGCTATAGAAGAGGATTGCTGTGCGTAATTATTCAGTCGCTAGAAGACATAGACTGTACACTATATCTATTCGCCGAATCATGTAATCACAAGGTACATTGAATATCAGATGCAATGAACAAAGGAAATCATTAGGTCTTTTTATGACCACCGTTCTCCCTAAAGGGGGCATATAAATGATTTGGAAGGTTCGTAGACGCTTTAGTCCTCAGTCAAAACAAATTCAGGCATAAAGGTACAGAAATGGAATATAAAAGTAAAACCTAGAAACAATAAACCAAATGTCTTAAGAACCTCTTGCATGACCACCACCTCTCATTCTCTTTCCAGCCCCTTCGTTACCACCCTCCCCACCATCATCTCGGGCCCGCTTGTTTCCCTGAGGAACGAACTGGCGAGCGTGAGCATTCAGGTTTCCACGTGGGCTAGACTGCCCTTGCCCCTGTGGCAGGTTTGCAGTCTGGACACTCTGGTTACCACCTCGGCCATGACCCCCGCGGCCTCCGCGGCCTCGAGGGAGACCGGTGCCACGTTGGGATGGCTGGCCTTGCTGTTGCTGTTGAGGCTGACCCTGGTTTTGCTGCGGTTGTTGTTGATGGCCACCACGCCCGCCTGTTCGACCTCCCCGTGCAACCGGTAACCCAGACTGCAGAGCTCTAAGAACTCCACTGTTAGCGCCAGCTGGAGGTTTACTTGGTAGCGATGCAGGCTGGTTATTCTGACTTTGTCCGAAGGGGTTCACGGGAGCATTCGCTGCTGGCGGTGCTGTGCCTTCGGTACTTTGTGGTTGTTGCTGCTGCTCTTGCTGTTGCTGCACATCTCCTTGACCCTGAACTTCGACTGGGGCAGGCCCCTTAGCTGGAGCGGCTGTCGCTTCAGGACCGGTTGCTGCTGGGCCTTGCTGCTGGTTGACAGGCGCAGGAGTGGGTGCAGGAGTCGGCGCAGGAGCCGGCGCAGGAGCCGGTGATGGGGTCGGTGCCACTCCTGCCGCTGGTGTTTGAGTAGGTGTTGGCGCGGGCGCTGGTGACGCTACTTGTGCGGGGGATGCAGCCGATGCAAGCTTTTGGGTTTGAGGAGGAGCCTTGGTTGTCTTCGCTATTTCCCATACCTCAACAACAGGTTTCTGAGGAGTCTCGGTGGCCGCCTTCTGAACAACGTCGATCTTGGCCTGCGCATTCCTGCACCGTGTATCAAGCATACTGATCTTAACTAACGTTTTCTTATCAGATAGCTCGACGGCAGATTTGATTTTCTCCTCAACACCTTCCTCGTGAGCCTTCTTGAGGGCTTCCTTCTCCTCATTGAACTTTTGCTCCATGGAGGCCAAGGTTTCCTGGCTTACACCTGCCGAAGGCTGAGCCCCCTGTTTCTCTCTCTCCTTAGCAAGCATGGTCCGGATATTGTTTCGAATGATGGTCCGAATGGTTTCGTTCTTAGCAACCAGGGCTTTAGCTTGCTCATCTGTGAGTTGCGGTAGTTCTCCTTCCGTCTTTGCAGGAGTCGCGGGCGCTGCAGGGGTTGCAGGAGCCTGATTTGGTTTCGACACAAGGGTTCCCGGTTCTTGCGGCTGTGATGTGGCTTGTTGGTTGGTCCTCAACTTTTCTATCTCTTGTCGGTGAGCCGTCCTGACTTCAGCCATCTTGTTATTGAAGGACTCCTTCAATTTCTCTACACGTTCTTTAGCCCTTGTCTCGTGTTCGGTATCCTTGGCGGCTAGAGTGGCATCCTTCTCCGCCAAAGCAGCCTCCTTTTCGGCAAGAGCAGCTTCCAGGCGTTGCACCTTCTCTTCAAGTGCCTTTACTCTTTCATCATCACTTGGAACAGGCACTTGAGTGGTTGGTACAGGGAACTGAGAGGCAGGCGTCGAGTCAACACCAGAGCCGGCAGGTTTTTCTTCAACAGCTGGTGCAGCTGGCTTTTCGGCCAACTTGGCTTTCAACCCGCTCAACTCTTCCTTGGTCGTCTTCAATTCCTCTTGAATGACTTCCTTCTCTTGCACCACCGTATTCAACTCCAGCTGCTTAGCGTTAATACGGCCAGTAAGTTCCTTAGACCTAGCCTTGAACTGTTCGGTAAGCTTTGCACGCAAATCCTGCACCCTCTCCTCTGCGTGCTTCAGTTGCTCTGGGAAAGCAGCCGCTTGTTCCTGTAAGGCGTCGCGAGATGACACGGCTTCATCGCGCTCTTTCTCTAGAGTCTCTAGTTTCTCCTTCAACCCTTCCATCTCAGCTGGGTCAACACGGTCGTATTTCTGGAGAATATTCTGAGTTCGCTGTTGCCATCTGTCGCGGTCTGCTTGTAAGAGCTTCATCTCCCCATCTTTTGTCTCCACCACATTTTCAAGTTCCCTTATCCGCGTTTCCAGAGGCTCCATTTGTTGCACAAGCTCATCGACACGTGCAGACTTCTCTGCCAGGGCAGTTTCCGCTTGCTTGACCTGATTACGCAACGTAACGCTGCTTTCCCGGAAAAGATTAAGTTCGTTCAAGGTCTCCATGAGTTTGTTGTGGCTCAGAGCGGTATGTTCGCTGTCAGCAGCAGCGCGACGTTGCTGTTCAAGTTTCAGCCTCGCCTCGTCCAGTTGGGATTGCGTATATTCGAGCTGCTGGCGCAAACGTTTACTCTCCTGTGTTGATAGATGATACTGAACATCAACAATCTCCTTTTCACGACGCAGGAACTTGATGACCTCTTGAAGGCCTTCCAAATTGGGTGCAGAGGTTTCGCCGTCGTCCTCGGCCCCAGGAATGTTGGCACGGTCCCGCTGTAAAGCAGAGATCTGGTTCGTAATATTCTCGAGCTGTGAGTGAAGCAAGGAATTCTGGTGCAAGACTTCCTCGCGGCGTTTCTGCAGCTCCGATAGTTCACTTTCATATCTGTCTTTCAGCTCATTCCAACTTTCCTCTTTTTGTGTCAGATCTTTCTTGTATGTGTCGGCTTGGGCACGGGACTCAACAAGCTCAAGCTTCAACTGATTTGCTTCTGAGCGAACTAGCTGTAGGTTCTTCGCAGCCTCAGCATGCTTGACCAATTCGCTTTCATAGTTTTGCTGTGCGTGCTGTGAAATTTCTGCCTGAGCCTTCAAATCTGCTTGATGGTATTGGGCTGCGGCAAGCTGGCGTTCATTCTCGTCCTTTAGTCTTGTGATCTCAGCTTCCAGGTGAGACTTCTGCTCCTCAAGGCGGCGGGCAACATCTCCTTGCTCGTCACGGAGTTTAGATAGTTCACTATTGGTAGTAGAAAGCTCGGACGAGATTTCCTCAATCCGCTTTTCAAGATCCTGGATCTTCTTATCCTTCTCTTCAACAAGGCGTTCCGTCTCCTCACGATACTGTTCATGTGTCTCGGTGACAGACTCCAAGCGTTCCTCAGCCCCCTGACTGATTGCCCTATAGTCCTCCACCTGTTCCTTAGCATGCTCAAGTTCGCCCTTGGCTAAGTCGAGGTCACGCTTCAACTCAGCAACCTGGATACCCAACTCCTGTTCACGCGTCAAACCAGACTCTTGTGCACCGTCTTCCATAGTTGCAGGCGCCTCAGTTGGGGCAGCGGACACGCTAGGTCTAGACTGCATTACTTGTAGGCGCTCCTCAGCACTCCGGAGCTCAACAGTCAACTCATCCACCCTAGACTGCAAATGGTCTCTAGTTGTCTTGACACCAACTAGTTCTTCCCTAGCCGATCCCAAACTTGTCACCAAATCATCAATCCGTTTCTGACTTTGCTCATGCTCATACTCTCTCCGCAGGGCCGCCTTCTTAGATTCCTCAACCTCATCATTGAGTTTCCGTTTAGTGGATTGCAACTCGGACTCAAGTGATTCGACGTTGAGCTGCAGGCGACGACGGCTCTCTGAGTCGGTGTGCTCGCGTTCATTTAGGATTGTCTGCAGGTTAGCATTGAGGGAGTCAAGCCTGCTTCTCTCATTCCGTAATGTCTCGTTGTCTTCTATCAACCTTCTCTCGATATTCTTCCAAAGGTCCTTCTCAGCCTTCAAGTTTGCATTCTCCCGCTGGAGACTTTCAACAAGACCCTTTGTTTCTACTAAATCTTCAGCTGCTTGTTGTGTCTTTAGGTCTTGACGGTTTGCATTCTCCAACAGCGCAGCATAGCGTTTCTGGAGTTCGGTGTTTTCGCTCTTAAGCATGTTGAAATTACTTTGCAACAGTTCCGCCCTCTGGGTAGCAGCACCCAGCTGGCTGCTGGAACGGCTAATCTCACTCATCAACTCACTGTTCTTCCTCGACAACTCGTTTACTTGTTGTTTAAGGGCAGAATGATCAGTGGCAGACTCCTCGCGGAAGCTGTCAAAGTGTGCTTGCACCTTGCGAAGGAGCTCGGCATAATCAGGTGCGTCCTTCATATGCTCATCGGCAGCACCAGGCGGTGCGGCGCCGAGCGGGAGAGACTGAGAGAAAGCAGAAGAATCACCGACCGTCTGACGCCGACGTGTGAGCATGCTCCGGAAAGTGTCACGTTCCTTTACGTAGCTCTTCGTCTGAGCGACAAGGTTTGCAATCTCATCGCGATATGTCTGCACTCTAATCCTTAACTCCTTCAGTTCTTCCTGCTCTTGTTGACGGACAGCGTCCTTCTCCCGGGCTTCAGCGCCCTCCATCTTATCACCGAGTTCTCTCAACATTCGTCGGAGGGTCACGTTCTGTTCCTGAAGTTCATGGAGGTCCTTAAACGTCATCAAGTTCTGGCTAATGAAGCGTCCCGTAGGAGTGAGATCTGCAGTGGTGTCCTCGATCTCCTTTCGAGCTATCTTCTCGAGCTCGTCCCTGTCGTAGCTACCTTCACCTTCCTTCAAAACGGCGACTTCCAACACCAAAACCTTGATCTGCGCACTCAGATCTCTAAGCTGCTGGCGCAGAATATCTCCTTCACGAGCTAAGCCCTCCACCTGGCCTTGCCATTTTCTTGCTTCCTTTGTTGCGTCATCCCTCTCCTTTCCAGCGGTTTCGAGAATGTTAGACATTTCAACAACAGCATTCTCGAGTCTTGCATGATCAGCGCGCAGCTCATCAATTTCGGGCTTACTTGCTTCGAGGTCCTGAACCATCTCATCCAATGTTGACCGGAGTTCTTGGCTCGTCTTTTGTTCCGCGGCCAGTAGTGTTCGCATCTTGTCATATTCCGTATACATTTGCGTGAGAGTAAGGCCACCCTTTCCTCGAGAAGCTCTAGGCGAAAAAGTACCAACAGGTGTACCAGGACGAACGGGCGTGCTAGGCCCTCCATTTAAGCCTGGTGCTGGGCTCATGGACCTCCTTCCAGCGACACCTTCAGACTCGAGTTGGCTCACTGTGAGCTCAAGTTCAGCGATGCGGCGCTCAGCGACTTCTTTGTCGGAATGTTCTGTTTCAACCTCCACGCGGAGTCGGGATATCTCTTCCGCTGCATCGTCCCTCGCCTTTTCTAAGGCCAACTGACATTCCTGGACTCGTTGTTTGGCGGTTTCCGCGGCATTTCCTTGCAATTCGGCGAGCCTGTTCGCACTGTCCAGTTCAATTCTGAATGATTCAGCTGTTTGGATGGCCTCCTCCTTGAGCTGTTGCATGCTCGAAAGCGACTCTTCATATCGCTGCTCGACCTCATCGAGCCGGCTCTTAAGGGCATTTTCGCTGCGTCTCAAGGAGTCGATGGTTGCACTAGCCTCCTCATTCTCGCGCTGAAGCTCGGCGATCCTAGCGCTCTTTTCCTTCCGGAATTTTAGATACTCGGCAGACTTCGTCTTCAGCTCTGTTTCAAACCATTCGTTGTTCTTCTTTGTCAGATCCAAGTCCTGTTGGAGACTCTGCTCGCGGAAACGGGCACTCGCGGATGCCGAGTTTGCAGCCTGAAGATTCTGCTCAGCAGAAGAAAGTTCACGTCTCAACTCAATGGTTTTCTTGTGTTGCGTCGAAAGCTCCTCCGCTAGCTTATCGTATGCTGCAGACTTTGATTCAAGAAGTGCTAGTGTGTCCCTGTTTGAAGCTTCAAGGGAGGAGATGCGGGATTTCAAAGAGCTGACTTCGGATTCATTAGAGGTAGAAGAGGATTTCAAGGCGGCGATCTCGGATTCCAGGCTGGATCGGATATTTTCTATAGCATATAAGCAATTGCATCACAACACAGTATTGATAACACAAACCAGATTCATGTAATTTTTTCCTAGATTCCTCAACTTCTGCATGGCCCTTCTCGACAGAGCTCTTCAACACCTTGACCTTGGACTCACTGCTGCGAACCGCGTTTTCAAGCTCTACCTCCAGGCGAAGCTTATCGGACTTCAGATCATCGTATTCTCGGGCCTTTTTTGTGATCGCTTCGAGGAGTTGATTCACTAATTCAACTGTAGGAGCTTGGGTAAGAGTGGTAAGGGTCGACTCTGCGATGGAGTAATGAGAGGACAGGTAAGGCAATTCAATCGCAGCGGTAGCCATGGCGCCGTATGTTAACAGCGGCACGAAACCGCGTAACCTTGTAGACGGTTAATCAAGAATACCCCAGAACAATCGTCGTGTACCCAGGTGAATAGACGATGTTGCTGTAGGTGTGACATGCACTGTCTTTGACACGTGCACACAGCGCTCAAGGTTGCAATTAGCTCATGACGACATCAAAAGATAGATGTCTATGAGAAGCAACAGAGGTAAAGTGAAGATAAAACCTCTGTAGAGTGATGAATAATAGATTATGGACAAAGGGTGAAGAGTGACGCTTTGCATTCGGGCTGCTGGGTTACAGCTCCTAACGCGGTTAAGCGCGCCGATGTCATCACGTGAGGTGCTACTCCGGATGAACAAGAGGCTGTGATTACAGCCGCAAAGAACAGCGCATCTATCAAGCCCAACAAAGGCTGCTGACGGCCTACTCGGTGCGGCTTATTCCAGGGTGGACTCGAACATCTCTAGGTGACCATATGTCTCTTTGAACTTTCGAATGAGCCATCGCGACCTCTACTTGAGCTCTGTTTGGCTCCGGTGAGCCAAGCCTTGCCTCATCTTACTAACTTCTGGACCCTTCACGTCACCTTTCTTCTCAACTGTGGGTTTGGCTTTTCTTGATAACTTGCAACCATGTCGCATCTTCAGCAGCAACTCAAAAGCTTCAACGCTGGAGTCGTGGCTGCTGCGGCTCGCATGCCGCAGCAGAGACGGTTCGTCCATAACAACTCTGCCAGTAGTTCACAAGTACCGTCTTCGGCCTCCACACCCACCCCGAGCGGCGATGTCAAGCGGAAAAGGCACGATGCAGATATCGTCTACTCGCAGCCTGCCAACACTGGCACAGGCAAGGATATTATGACACAAGTTATCTTTGCAATCGAACATATGAAAAACAAGGGCGTCCCGCTCAGGTTCACGGATATCGTCTCCTACCTTTCTCTTCAACATCGGGCCAATGATCAGGGTTATGTCCAGGCACTACGGAGCATTCTTCAGGTGCACGAGAAGGTCCAGTACGATCCTAGCGGTGCGAATGGAGAAGGCACATTCAGCTTTCGCCCACCACACAATATCCGCACTGCTGAGCAGTTGCTCCAGAAACTCCAGTCGCAGTCTACCGGTGCTGGAATGAGCGTCCGTGAGCTGCGGGAAGGCTGGCCAAATGTGGAAGACACTATCAATCAGTTGGAGAAAGAAGGAAAACTTCTTGTTACTCGCAACAAAAAAGACGACCATGCGAAGATGGTATGGGCCAATGATCCATCCTTGATACAACACTTCGACGACGAATTCCGTCAAATTTGGGAGAAGATCAGAGTTCCCGACCAGCAAGCTGTCAAAGAGGAGTTGGAGAAGGCCGGGATTACACCCACGAACAAAAATAAGGTCACCAAAGCTCGACCCAAGGTCGAACACAAAAAGGTCAAGAAGCCTCGTCGCAGTGGCAAAACGACTAACACTCATATGATGGGTGTCTTGAGAGATTACTCTCATCTCAAACGATGACTGAAGCGTTTATACTATGGAAAAAAGAATGTTGAGTATCGGCTTTTGCGGTTGCGCTTTCCAGTTGCGCATTACGTTGAGATTGAATTATAGAGACCGCCACGACCATGGTGGAGATCGGTTCTAGTGCATCAACCGGCGTCTTAGGGGGAATATACACCGGGAACTTGAGTTTCATCACACGACTAAAAGTCTAGCTAGCATCGTCGCTCATCGCCAGTTGCTGTTCAGCCTGTAAAATACTTTAATAAAATATAGATACCCGAAACCGTCGCATGGAATAATATTACTGCGTAGATCACGAAGCTCTGCGGATGATACCCATTTGACAAAATATTAATTGAACCACCAACTCATATTCTATTGCGATCTACTTCGAAAAAGGAAGATAGCCATGCTTCATGCGCGCAGCGCGCGCATGAATCGGCAACAGCCTCGGTGTGGGAGTAGTACTACCTTAAAGGGAAGTGGGATGGAATTATCACCCGCGGCAGTGAACTTATTTTACGTCCATGACAAACCATTAGTGATCGACTCAAGTCCGGGCCTTCCACTCTTCTTCCCTTCCCTTCCGCTTGCTTCCAAACCATATATATATCGCTGCGCTACCGCAACTTTCCGAGTATAGAATTATCTCTGTTGAGCTCCAGACACTTCTGTTCTTCCCTGTTATACTTGCTTCTACTCTCGAGTCGCATTGCGGTATTCGGCACCCGCGCTTCTCCGCACACCGACCCGAAGATCACCATTATCGGCTTGACTCATTCACATTTTGAAAGGAGTCAATTCCAACGTCCAAACCAAATCTACTGTCCCAATTGCATACACCAGAATAATCAGTCTCAAGCTTCAGCATATCTACGCTCGGTCTCAAAGAAACAAGTACCTACGCCACATATATCCTTTGCCCCGCTCAAGTGAGGGGCATATCTTCGCAACTCAACATGCCTGCAGACACCGATCCCAGTCTTCAATTCGATTCAATTGAAGATACAATTAAGGCTTTCAGTGAGCATTGTTCCCCTTACCCCTCTCCTCTATATTCTTCCCATTTGTGTTGAAGGCGCACACATGTGGAAACGTCCCGAGGCAATTCCAACCGGCAAACGCTAACCCACATGACTCTGCATAGATAATGGAGAATTTATAATTGTGCTTGATTCACAAGACCGTGAAAATGAAGGCGATCTTATTATTGCTGCCGACTCAATTACCCCCGCTCAGATGGCTTTCCTGGTTCGCTTCACAAGGTGGGAAACCCCCTCGGCCCGATATCCTCATGAATCCCAACTGCAATTGCATGTGTCTCATATACCGCACTTACTAACCTTTCCTTCCTTGTACCAGTGGTTTAATTTGCGCGCCCGTATCCCCCGAAATCGCCAATCGACTCAGTCTACCCCAGATGGTGCTTGAGAATGCAGACCCGAAAGGAACCGCATACACGATTTCCGTCGATTCTAGTGACCCATCCGTTACCACCGGTATCTCCGCGCAGGACCGCGCCCTCGCATGCCGAACACTTGCCTCCCCGACTGCCCGCGCCGAAGATTTCCGGAGACCGGGCCATATCATCCCCCTCCAGGCCAGGAGCGGTGGTGTGCGCGAAAGGAGAGGACACACTGAAGCCGCAGTCGAGTTCTGCCGTCTGACTGGCAAGGTACAAGCTGGTGTGATTGCTGAGTTAGTGGAGGACGGCGAGCTGGTCCCGGGCGTCCCAGAGATCGGTGGCAATAACGGTATGATGAGACGTGATGGGTGTTTGAAGTTCGGCAAGAAATGGGGCATTAAGGTATGCACCATCGAAGACCTGGTTGAGTACGTCGAGAAAACAGAGGGTAGTTCTGTTGTCACAAATGGCAAACAGTAAGAAGTTCGAGCGTCACAATGTTTTTTTTGTATAGCCCTTTTTCCCTTTATTGTCATGTTTATAACTATTCTTCTCGGCTCTTTTTCCCTTGCGGAGTGCATGTTTACGACTCGTTTATGAGGCTGTTTTAGTATATACTATTGCTAAGCAACAGGTGGAGGTTGGGTGGGCAAAAGGACATCTATTGAATGTCAGATGGCCATACTTCTCTCAAATTATAGAATGGATACGACAGGGCAATATGAAGTTACAGAAATAGATATAGATGCTGGTCACATCTGTAAATTTAGTCTAAAAGCAAAGTAATTTGGGACCAAGCATTGGTTTATAGCAAAATCAACCGCAGCCAAATCCATGTAGCAAAGCATCGCCCTCATTCTTTTCTCGATCTCGCACTCACCCTTGCACATTGCGAATGTAAGCAAGTATCAATAAAGATAATAACGAAGTTTAGAGGCTAGAAATGGTTAACATTCATATGCAGTTCCCGAGAGTAGTATTAGCCGAAATCACGTTTGCTCTATGGACCCGAACAAGGGACGGGGATCTGAAATGACCCCTTATACAAGGGTTCCATATACGAAATATTATCTACTGGAGCCACTCCTATCAAGCTCACTATACAAGAAAGCGGTAGGCCTTCGCAACGTAACTCGTTTAATCTAACCCCTACTAAATATACCTGGCCTAGATTGGATTGAAAGAACTGGTCTATATCCTGGACTCTGATAGAGACACTTTTAAGGCTTATTGAATAGCGTAACTACTCCGGAGTAGGAAACGAGTATGCCACGCAAAGCAGCGGACCACCTCTGTATTCTTAAGTCTACTAAGCTAGTATATAGCATGTTATCTTACCCTGGTAGTTTAAACTTGTTGAATTCTCTGGGTTTAATAGTTTATTAGTCCAGTATATCATAGGCCATATATAACTTCTAAATAGATAAAAAAATTGAATCGATTGAGATATTGAGGTTGAAATATACGCCATAATCTATGGAGTTACAGAGATGACCGGCTCGCTTACTGAATACATTAGTTGATATTATACCGATTACTATAAAATATAACTGTATTTTCTCAGAATAATCATCAAAAGCGTTAACGAGATGATAGAAAATTATCTTAAACCGTAAAATATTATGCTACACTCTATATCTACATCTGCACAATATTATAAACCTGTACAATATCTGATTGTTGATATCGAGACGGAGAGACAGTAATCAAATGTCGATAGCAACCCTCCATGCTTTTCGTGGAATTCAAAATGCTTCAGTCGTTCTGCGTTCGCAGGATCGAATCCTGCCGTCATATTGATGCTGGGGACTGGTTAAACCCGCCGGCATTCAATTTCATGAACAATTCGAAAGAATGATTTCGTAGGTTCACACCCTACCACTGACATTTACTTTGTTCTTCCCTTTCTTCCTTGAGAGTTTTCCTTGTTCGGTCTTTTTGCCAACTGTCAGGTGGGTGCGCCGAGTGATCTCTTGATAGTTTAACTCTTAAATCTACGATATAGGTTATTAGAGTGTTGTAGATTTGGTTGGAAGATAATGTATGGCAGGTCTATAATATAGTTTCTTTATATGTTATAGCTACCTATATTACGTAGTTTTTAGCCTATACTAGAGCTATACCAGGCAGGTCTTTTTGTAATTATAATAAAGTAAGAGGTGTGCATGCCGAATCCCGGTGGCTGGTGGCTGGTGGCTGACTTCCACACTTGCTGAAAATATATGTGAAATAGACTGTGATTAGAGTATCTTGATCCAGGAATATAGTTTCCTGTTAAGATGGATACCTCTGTTTAAAGCGAGAGCTTTGCCAATGCGTTTTACGATAGAGCCAGACTCTGACGCCATATCATCCACTATATACACGCTTCAGTGTCCACCAGCCTGATAATGGAAAGGTAAAAGGAGATAAAACCATCTTGCGCTTGCTAATTATGCTGTCTATAAAGAGCAGAAGTGTGGTCTATCTAACAAGGTATGCATCTGAACGGTGTATAGCCAAGCTCCCCAATATGCAAAAAAAGTAACTTCACGGCTTACAGCCCTAAGCCTCCCATCCGCCGTACTTCATCGGCCTGTCTTTCTAAAGCTCTCCGCATCATGCTGGAATATTCACGTTCTCGCATCCGCAACTCACGTCTCCTGTTTCGTAACTCCTCACGTTTAGCGCTGTCCATATCTTCGCTAGTATCGATGAGATCATCTTCCTCTTCATCTTCGTCGTAGTCATACGTATCGGCGAATCTAATCCGACCAACACGTTCGCCTGTCCAGACGAGGAGTTCATCTCCCGTTAAATTTCCACCCGTAGGTAGAATCTTCCGAGCAACCTCGTCGTTGCTCCGAGGACTAGATGAGTCATTCCACAGGCCGCGGGCCTCTTCTTCGCTCTCACCCCGCATATTAGTGTTAAATCCTGAAGAGTCTTGTTCATCCTTCCGATGAGGTTTGTAATCGTTGATGTTGAATCGACGAACTTCCGCTCGACCGTCTCGTTCAACCCATTTAATGTTCCCATCTCCGTCAGAATAGACTATACGGGTTCCGTGCGACTCGACAGATAACACCTTCAGGCTTGCAGAACTTTGACGGTTTTGATAAATTGGTGTTAAGCTGGATGATAGATCTGATGGTCCGTTCTCTCCTTGCACACCCGATGGCGTAAGGCTGTATAGCTCAAGAGAGCCTTTGCCTTTGTATTCACCACAGGCGACAACCTTATGCGAGTCTGGGCAGGACGAACCAGAAAACAGAGGAAACTGTGGCGCTGGGACAGAGGCGAGACCGCATAATCGACCTCCCGAGTGAATCGTGTTCTGCAAGCGGGGAAAGAACCGCCGGTCATATTGCAAGATGCTTGGGAATCGTCCGGCAAGGAAGATGGAATTCACATGAGGGGCCGGGGGGTGCAGTAAGGCAAGTGGTCCTGGTTGGAACAAAGGAGCATAGTCTTCACCTGTCTCTAAGGGGTTGGGGCTTCGTATGCGATGGGGAGGCTGTCCGTTGGGCTGAAGCTGGAGAAGGGGGGAATCCGGAGGAGCATAGATCTGTGATTTCGGGACCAAAGAGAGTGTTGGTTTTTCACACCGAAGATTAATGGCCTCTTCTTCCTCGGTTGCAGATAGCCGACCATCGTATATGTGAAGGCTCAACGTAGTAGCTAGAGTTAAGGGCACGGAGTAATCCGTCTCTTGAGACAGGGCAAAGATCGACCAGGGATAACGCTGCTGTGAGATTACACTCAGCGTCTCGAGATCGACTTCATTTAACACATTGGCAACAGCGAGATATGCTCTTCGACGGATTGAGTCCACGCTCACACATTCCCCAAGATTAATAAACTCCAGCCCTGATTTAGCCGCTGAGTTGTCCCTCCGGCCGGATAGATTAGCCATTAGAATGCCCGGCCGGCTAACTCCAAGAATCCTGCCTTTAGTAGATTGAGACCCGATTGAATGGGAATGATTTAGATCCCAAATACAAACACTGCCGTCGTCTAATGGCGCGATAGCCTTGTTCTGTCGCGCGGAGCTCCAATCCCGGAGCAACCCCATACCTTTGACCTCGCGGTGTCTCTTTTTCCCTTGGCTTTCTTTTGTAAAGGGCTGCTGAAGCCAATTGAAGGATATCGGTCCATTGCGAGCAATATACTCCGAATACCAGTCGATATCTTCACCCTCATACGACGGATCCCACGTTGCTGCCGCTCTTGACCGTTCGGCAAATGACACATTCTGATTCCCGTTTGAGAGCGACATATCTGGTTGAATTAGGGAACGGAGAGAAGTCTGGCCCAATGAGCTAATGGGAGTAGTAGAATCTGTGACACGGCGTGTCGAGGCCCCGTTGGCCGAGTAAGAGGCGTTTGCGGCGGCCCATGATTGTTCATAAGAATGGAGTCTCCATAGATTATTGTCCCGCGCGAGTCCGAAGAATCGTTTAGAGACAGACTGAAGCTGTACCTGCTCATGCGGCGAGAGATCTGGTGTTTCACAAGGATGGTTAGCTCGTATAGTGACTGTGGCAAAAGGTACTACACAAGGACCCCCCGCACTAAAAGACCGGAGTGTGGAGAATAGTGTAAATTGACTGGGAAATTGGAAAGAAATGAGATTAGATGTGCTTACAGTCAATTATCTTAGCAAGAATCTCTACGGGCAGCTTCTCCATGAGGAAAACTGGTCCGGAGACACCATCGAGGCCAGACAGATCCAATTGGGGCTCACTACAAAGATGTGGGACAGGCCGTTTCTTGTTGGGTTCCAGACTTTTCTTTATGAATCTCCCCGCCATCAGTGATCAGCCTGATTGGCATCACGTGTTGCCATGCATTGCGGTGGAGACTAGTAGTACTATTTATTTAAGAAAGCCCATGTTGATGGTTGACTTTATCACAGTATAAGATTATCTGCGGCTATAAATTTATTTTCATGACAAGGCTCTGCTTGGCCACCTCGGTTATTTGAGAGCATACCCACGCTCTTAATTCCAATTGGTATCTTTTATCCAATCCATCATAAATCATATTAGTCATACAGAAGGTGACCCTTTATCAAGTCCCAAATGAAAAAAGCGAAGGATTGCACTGAGCCCGGAAGAAACTTTAAGGGCCAGATAAAAAGCACCACCGATTAGCCCTCAGGCTTGTAGACAGCGTCTTTGCAAAGAACAGCAACTCTTTTAAAGAAACGTCGCCATTCAAGCGGGTCACCTTTCACTTTCATAAATTCAATCTCAAATAGACCCTCTGACACGCATTCGATGATGACCTTACCCTGGAGCGTGCACATTCGGCCATCCCTGGTGACAATTCTTATCATTGCTGACGCATCACCGGCAGAAACCGCGGGTACCGAGGGCACGGGCACCCCCAGGCGATGCAGAGCCTCACAGATGAGGGGTACAAGGATTTTCAGTTCCCACGTGGAGTAAAAGCGAGTCAAAGGCCTGGACGGTACTATATCACGGAATTGTTGTGCCTTCTGTGTTCGGCTGAGAGGCACAGAGGGATGAGGAGAAAACTGTGACATAGATGGCTCATCCTCAAGCGTGTCAGCTACATAGGTATCGTCCACCGAGAGAGGTTGCCCCATCGATTGAGTGGATGAAAAGACGTCAGTTAAGTGAGGCGTATCCCAATCAACTAGCATGTGGCCTCTTGGCATCTCAGGTTGCGTCGACGAGATCCTGAAGTCGTTGTCCAGATCTCCTATGTCCATGTCCATTCGGCAAGGATCAACGCCACTATTTGCTCGCCGAGCGAGGGGATCCTGCGAGAAGTCTATATGAAGAGACTCGAACATCGTTGTGGCCATATTTATTGGGTCTCTGAGCCTGCCATCCGGTGATAAAAACCTATTCTGCCGTGTATACCAGGGGTGCCTCCGAACATCTTCCAAAGAGAAGCGGCTGGCTGGGTCGATATTTAGCATACCCCGTAGTAATGATAAGGTCGCGACTGGTAATTGTTGCCAGAGTTCATCACTTGTCCGTGCGTTGGTTGTGACATATTCGTGGAACTCGTAGCTATTTTCTGTTGGGCTATCCCAGGGTGTATTGCCGGCCAGGAGAACGAAAAGGACAATTCCGCATGACCAAATGTCGACCAGATCCGGTTGGTAGCCTATCCCTTTCGTGTTGTTTTTATTGCTGCAAGTAATGACCTCCGGTGCAATATAAGGCGGACTGCCACAGAAAGTGGTGGAAAGCTTTGTCACCCCTTTATACTCGAACAAAGTTGCCAGGCCAAAGTCTGCGATTTTCAAATTCCCATCTGCCGTCAAGAGCATGTTTTCCGGTTTGATATCGCGATGGCCCACGCCTTTCGAGTGCATATATCCTACTGCACTGACAAGTTGTGAGAAATATACATGAGCAATATCCTCCCCCACACCTTCATCAGCCTCGATCTTATCAAAAAGATCGCCTCCCTCGGCCAGTTCCATAGCGATCCACCTCCATACCCCATCCTCTCCGGTTTGGAAGAATGATATTATATTATTATGATCGCCGATGTGTTTGTGCACCGTCGCTTCCATTTGCAATTGCCGTGGACTGATCTTGCCATGTCGCGCTGCGTATTCTTTATGGATGAATTTCACGGCGAAGACCGGATTATCCGTGTGCGACGGGCATGCCTTTTTGATGCTATTATACAACGACACGAAACAGCATTAGCAAATTGCAGCCTACATTGCAACAAACAATAAGATTAGATAAAGAATAATAAACATACCACGCGTAGGCACCCTGGCCGATTGTCTTGGAGACAATACGAAAGGGCAAATCGTTTGGCAATGGGGCGAGTTGGGAGTGGTGCATCTTGAGGTGGCCCTCTATGAGCCTGGCCGTAATAGATCAGTGGACTGAGTAGAGTAGAAAGACAGAAAGATCCTTGTCATACAAAAGCCAGGTTTAGATCCATTATCCTGGAATGATGAAGATAGGCAAGGGCCAAGATGGCTGAGGAACGCGGCACGCGAGTTGCCACTTTATCCTCTTTGGGTAATATGTTGATCCGCCGGGCACAACATTCATGATGAGGACATAAACACGAGAGAAATATTGTGACATAGCCGGATAGCGGATGGACATATAAGTTATACCAGGATAAGAAGAAATAATTCTATAGCAGAAATCAAGAATATAACAACAAGTTAATCATTCATATGACTCCTACGGGGGAACCAACGTGAAAAAGAGGATGTTGGTAAGTTTGATGTTCGTCATACAACTCTAGACCCGCAGCAGCATGTCGCCTGCCGTCTGGAGGATTTCGAGTGACAGGGCACTTCTTTTAATTCGATCGTAATTTAACACACTGGATAATAGATGATATCCAGAACTTTACATGATCCTTGTACGGGCTATCATTGAATTAGAAAGCATCATACGGAGGGTGCACACTATACAAAAATCTCCGACCTCATCTCACGAGGCAATTTTAACTAAGAAAAACCAAATTCTATTTGATAGCGTGATGAACGAACGAGTCAGATTTGTGGTGTAAGATCAGGCGGGGCTTTTTTTTTTTTTTTTTTAGGCCTGCGTTGCCGGGGGCGCATTTATTTGGTTGGTACAGTAAACAAAAGGAGCCCGAAAAAGGGCTTTGAGTGCCTTCCAAGGTTTCCCTGTTTGCGAAACCCAACCTTCCCTTTGTCCTTGCCAGTTTAGAGGTTTATAATATTACACCTGTAAGGTTCCTTGTTCTTTCTGTATACCCCTGCATTGCAAGTTTCGAAAGTCAATCTGGGAACTTTCGACTGCTCTGAATCCGATCAGATCCTCTCCGGTTCATTCTGTGGGTCGTCCCGTTCACTTTCCAGCCAACTGCGGTACCGCATTCGCATCCGGCGTCATTCCAGACAGCAACCCTCTCCTGCTACTGTCGCTCACATTCCACAACCTTCCGGAAGTCTTTTTTTTTTCCGTTATTTTCCCCGTCAAGTAGGATCCAAGTATTTTATCTCTACTCTCTCGCTTTCGTGGGAAAGCCACCATGGACTATACAATGGAGGATACTCAGAACTCCGCTCCGGAGGCGCGTGAGGCGTCCAAGCTGAACTCAGCACCCCAGCGGAATGACAGCCAAAGCGTAACTAAACGGTATTATACTTGGAAGATAAATAAAAAAGTGAAATAGATGCTGACTTATATTCATCCATATAGCCTCCAATCTGAACTGATGCAACTTATGCTCTCGCCTTCTCCCGGTATCTCCGCATTTCCTGACGCCGATGGCAACCTTACTTCCTGGACTGCCACCATCAGCGGCCCCAATGAGACTCCGTATGAGGGCTTGACATTTAAGCTCTCGTTTGCCTTCCCCAACAATTACCCTTATTCTCCACCAACCGTCCTCTTCAAGACCCCCATCTACCACCCCAATGTGGACTTCTCTGGACGTATCTGTCTGGATATCTTGAAAGACAAGTGGAGTGCTGTGTACAATGTGCAAAGTGTTCTCCTGAGCTTGCAAAGCTTGCTCGGTGAACCAAACAAGTGAGACACTAGTACTCTTGTATGTGACATACATCGTTACTGACGGTCGAATAGTGCCAGTCCTCTCAACGCTCAGGCAGCCGAGCTGTGGGACACGAACCAGGAAGAATACAAGCGTCATGTCCTTGCGAGACACCGTGACGTTGATGATATTGAGTAAACTGTAATGACTTTTGTCGGCTCTTGCCGTAATGTGGCGTTAAGGACAGACCGTGTTTCTTTTGGATGCATTGCATAGGGTCTGTGCGTCGTCGTTTCTTGGGGCGTCTCACTGGAGACTTTGTCACTCCTGCATTTTGGCTCAGGGATACGGTTCGATACATAAGGGATACAAATGGTTCTGGAGTTTGCGTTGGGTTCACCTTCTGTTATGGGACTGCGGGTTTAACTCAAGTATAAGAGTGCTCGCGCCCGTGGAATAAATATGTTCCTTTCTTTCTCTTGCAAATTAATAACTGTTAACCATATTTCTCTAATGAATTTTACCTCCAGCGTCTTGCGTACTAAAATGGTATGGATATCCGGCAGCTTAGCTGATATAATTCTATCACACCTAATCCGGCGTGATCATTTAGATCCCGAGTCAGTTAGGACGGCCCTATCCATTACTTGGAATCGAATTGAGGGTACTAGTTGAGTTCTCTAGCTTTCTCGTGACAGTTAGGTTGACTCTCACGTGGTGTACACTTGGATCTCGGTACCCCATGAGCTGCCCAGGCAATCTATGTTTACGGACAGCCCACTGACAATTAGTAGAAGGATAACCGCATGAAATTTCGAAAGAGATGCTTTGAGGGCTTTTTGCTATCAGATATAGAGATAGGGTTACTGGGACAGCAAGAGAGAAGACAGGACACACCAACGCAAAGCGCTAGATCGACTTCGCTTACTGTAATACATTACAGCAGTCGTCGAATACAGTAGCGTCGCGTGCAGTTACTCGTAGGCACAGCGGCCACAGGGAGATTGTAGTTGGATAATGACAGAATATATGGGTGGAAATATATCACCAAATTTGGATATAGTAAGATGGCCAGAATATTCAGATAGTATTTTCTGCTCGCAGAGCAAATGAGCCGAAGACTCCTATTGAAATCATTGCATCAAGAAAGAGTTGAGATCGTGAGCTCCTGGTCTCATGGAGATACAAGTATATACAATACTTCTGCTTCGAAATGGTCAATAAAAATCGCGAATGTCAAAGAAATATGCAAAAGAACACCCGCAATTAAATAGTACAGTTCAAATGGCACGATACATGCTCAGATCAATGTTCCCGCATTGTTGTTAGGATGTTGAGATGTATTGCTCTTCATTTGTAATTAGGAGACCCGCGATGGCCGCACTCGTCAGAGTACTGATGGCACCCGTGAGCATGGCGCTGACAGCAACACGGGACACATCGCCAGCTCGGCTGGGTGCTAGCTGGGCCAGCACACCAATTTGGTTTCCGAGAGAACCGATGTTGGCGAAACCACACAGGGCATAGGTGGCGATCAGCCGGGAACGGGGCGACAGACTTTGGAACTCTTCTTTGTTCTGCAGGTAATCGTACGCGATGAATTCATTCTGTTTGGAGTCTGTTAGCATGTTTGTTTGTTCTCTCGAATCAGAGACAACGGGGCTTACCATAACAAGCTTGGTTCCGATGAGTTTAGCGACCTTCAGGAGATCACCGTCGCGGGAGACACCAAGAAGGAAGGCAACCGGGTAGCAGATGTAGCCAACAATGAGTTCAATTGTCAAATCCGGCTCGTAGATGTTCAGGTAGTGACCCCACCAGGTCAACAGGCCGTCAACGAGACCCACGAGGGAGATGATACACAAAAGTGTAGTGGCAATCATGCCAGCAATCTTGATACCCATCCAAGCTCCGTTGGAGAATGCGTGAAGAGCGTTAGCTGCTTTGTGGCTATCGTCTTCGGGAACGACAATACGGCCAGCTGTCAGCGTTTCCTCTTCTTCGGGCCAGCGCAACTTAGATGCTGCTACGGATGCCGGAATACTCATCACACATGAGGACACCAGCGCTTGGGGGTTCAGACCCATCCCAATAAAGGACACCAGGACCGATCCTGCGATAGTAGCGAATCCAGAGCACATGACTTGGTGGATTTCCGCCATCGTAAGATAGGGAACGAAAGGCTTGATAAGCATGGCCGACTCGCCTTGTCCGATAAAAGGAGATGCAGCTGCCACCACAGCCTCAGCTCCAGAGATGCGCATAGCCCAGAAAAAGAATACGGCAAACTTGCCAATTGCCCACTGAAGAACGCCAGTGTAGTAGAGTAACTGGACGATAGACACGAAGAAGATGATAGCCGGGACCACACTAACGAGGAACCAGCTGCTGTGCTTATCGGCCCAACCAGTCTCCACCAAGAAATCCACACCTTGTCTGGAGAACTCCAGGAGTTCTCTGGCCAATGTGGAGATAAAATTGAAGATATCATATCCAGCCTTGGTTCTGAGGACGAAGAGTGCAATGATGAATTGCACAAGCATTCCCACGATGACGGTATGCCAGATAATTTTCTTCCGATTTCTTGAGGTAAGCCACAAGACAAAGAGGAAAACAACTAGTCCAAAGAGACTGACAGCCCTGTTCGCGCGGGTATTGTCTGCAGACTCTGGCGAGGCAAATGAGCCGACGATAATCACGGCAATCGTCAGGAGCGCGCCGCTGGGGATTCTTAGTTTCTCTGGGATTAGGCTAACGAATCGTGAAGCGGTCTGATTCCATAACCAGTAGACTGGTCTGGTCACAATCGAAATGGGAACATAGAGAAAGATGAGGCGCAATGTAATCGCGAGGTAGATCAAGAATGGGATCAACCAGCCCAGATCATACCGGTGGAGGATGAGACCGGCAATCCACCAGCTATAAGTGACATAATGAGCTTTGACAAGATCACAGCTACCTCGCTGGCAGGCGTCCCTGACAGCCCGAAGAAGGCACAACTCACCCGGTGAACAAGAGCCAGATGACGGCGTAGACAACATGCTTCAGCCACGGGCGATAGCGGCGCCACGACCGCGACGGGACGTTTTCACCTGCCTCCTCGTCTTTATCGTCCTTCTTCTGGCCACTGCTATCGAGAGAATCCGACTCTGGTAGTTCTCTCTTCTCGGAGTGCACATCTTTTGTGTAAGTGATATCTTCCTCGATATCCCGTTGCGCATTGGGAATTGCGCCATGACGCTGTGGCGTAGCTTCCTCCATCGTAGGCATAGTATAGGAGACCGCGTGACTCGCAGACGTGTCGTTGCCCTCCAGTTTCTTCTCATCCACCATCTCCACGCAGCTTGTACCGTATCAAGTAGGCACGTCAATTAACCCCGTTGATCTGTTGAAGACTGTGGCAAGGTCAAAATGTGGTCAATATTTCACTGACGGGGCAAGACCGGGGGAAGATCAATAGAATTTTATTGAATGCATGGACCCAGACATGAAATGATTGGGGATTGATAATGAGATAATGAAAATGTGTGTGAAACGAGTAAAAATTTCAGCTCAGGCCATGTCCACCTGAGATAAGGCCCGTTAGAGGAAAACTGACCGATGCAAGGCTGGGACTTATCGGTTGACAACCAGCAAGCGGGGATAGTGTATGTTCTTAACTTTAAGACCTTGTCGCATGGCATGGCATGGTGTTCTCAACTAACCAGGACGCTAGTAGCTCGTTTTCTACGGTTGTTCTGGATGCCTAGGGAAATTTTTTTTCTTCTTTCTTTTTCCATGCCCTCCCCCGATACCTTTTGTCGGAGCAGCGTGCTAAACTAGTAGACCATTTACTAGTATCTACGGAACACAACCGGTGGCTGGGTAGTGGATTCAACCAGTAATGGAAAAGAAAAAGAGAAAAATTTCTTAGAAGGGAGCTAATTTAAAACTCCACTTACCCATTCCCAGATTATGGAGAGTGGCAAAGGTATCTTTTTTTTTTTCTTGTCTGGTGATAAGACTGTTGCAGCACTAAAACGTCACTAGGGACAAGATTACAGGCCTGAAGCCGTAGATTGGCGGAAGATCAACCATGAGAGGCGCGAGTTTCTTAGGTTACCAACACCTTGACAATAAATTCCCGCACAAAAGTCGCTCGTGTGCCGCCTCCTCTAATTAGGTTAATGCCGATACTGAATCCCTTGGAGATGAAAATAAACTATGCAGGCAGAGACCAGATATTTTTGGCCCTGGATATTCCTTTCAAGATAATATGTGTGATTTGATCGTTATAAGGTTAGGGTTCACCACTAATTCACCGAACCGTGGTTGGGAAGGTTTGAATACAGTTTCTATTTGAAAATGATATCCACCTCGAGGTCGCTGAAGAAGGCACCACAGTGGGCATACCTTAGTTCTCAACCACTCTGGAGTACATGAATTAGCGCTATGGGCTCAAAAGGGTAAAGTGCACCGACACTAACCGCTCTTCCGACTCAGGTGCCAAGTCCCCCGAGTATAAACTAGATAACATCAATGAATCCCTTTGTATCGGTGTACGCCGGAGGCTTGCCGAACGTTGTTTTACCACTGTGCGACCAACAAACGAGGGCTTCTGATAGGGCTCGATAAGCTCTCGGAGTGCCAAGCCACCAATACTCTTCCTGGATTTAGGGTGACATTGATTACTACATAATGAGATGTATGTACGGAGATTGCCGGACTTTCGGTCTGGTCTTTTATACAGAATTAGTTATGATAACGACGATCCGGGGTAATACACCAATTGTGATCCTTTCCAGGGCCATCCGTACTCTGGAGTAGTGCAAGGGATGTACATACATACTTTAGCAGCATCAAATTTGCCCCGTATTCATCGGGGCGGCTCGTTATTGTCCCACTTGCATATTGCATCGTTAGGTTACATCGGCGTTCCACCGCGAGAAGGTTGAATCTTTTGTTTATTGCGATGCAATTTCCCTTCGACTGATCACATGTCACGAGAGAAATGTCGTCCGATCAAAACTTGTAGACGATGAGATATTTTGAAGCTCTATAACATGCCCTCTGTACGAAGTAACTATCCAATTGCCAGGTGTAGTCGGCATTTCGGATAAAGTTAGATTGTGCCGCAAACAAACATGGCCCACCATAGTACCTCAAGCGGGGAACCCTGACCCTGTCAATGTCATCGATGATCTGCCCCTACCTCGACCTCCGTCGTCATTTTTCTTCAACCAAGCTATACTTTCGCCATGAGCTCAAGCGATATCGATTGGGAGCTAGAAGAAGGGGTTCCCCAGGTTGACGACCCTTTCATTCAACAGTATCTGAAGGGCCGTACCTCCCTCGTATTGGAGGAGCAAAAACAGCGATATGGTCAGTTTCCTCCCCACAGGTAGCTAGACATTCACTCGGAGCTTATTACTCACCAATATTGTTATTATAGACACCAATCTTCGCAAGGCCTTGTCGCCAGTAGCTACGAAGGCTTGCGAAATCGTTTCCAAGATACGCACCCGCGATCTAACAAATTTAGGACTGAACGAGGAGATTCCCCGCCAATTAAACTCTACCTCTCAGACAAGTCGCATGTCCCACCTTAACAGGGATGAGGTGCAGAAAACCGAACTATGGAGAATCTTACAGAAGATGCCGAAGGGGTCACTGTTACATGCACACATGGAGACCATGTTTAATATCGACTTTGTAATAGAGGAGGCCTTTAAAACTCCAGGCATCCACATATACGCCCCAAGCCCTTTGGCCACTCAAAGAGGCTATGAAGAAGGGACTTTCTACTTCCGATACTCACCACCGGTACAAAGCTTGGAGCACGAGCCCACGTTATGGGACCCCAGCTACGAACCATCTAGTTTAATCAGCTTACAAAAGGCGGCGACATCGTTTCCCAAGGGTGGAGAATCTGGGTTTCGTGACTGGCTGAAGAAGCGATGTATTTTCGCTTCAGAGCATTTATATCATGAACATGGGTCCGATGATATGTTGAATGCCTACAGGACTTTGTCGTCTGTTGTTAACTCGCTTTTAAGCTACGAGCCCATTTTCCGCTCGTGCCTTCGTTGGATGTTCTCACAACTTGCTGCCGACGGCATAAGCTATGTGGAACTTAGGCATTCTTTTACATTCCCATACAGACGAGAAGGAATCTCTGCTCCTGAAGAGGACTATTCTGCATGGTGCCATGCATTTCAGGAGGAACTTGAGCTTTTCAGAAGCACGGAAGAAGGAAGGTCGTTATGTGGAGCACGCGTCATCTGGACAGCCTCACGCACACTGTCAAACAGGGAAATGTCTGGTAGCATGATAAACTGCATCCTGGCGAAGCAGGACTTTCCAGAGGTGATCTGTGGATTCGATGTGATAGGGCAAGGAGATGATGCCAGATCACTTGTCGACCTCGTTCCCATTCTGTTCTGGTTCCGAAAACAGTGCGCTGAAGAAGGGGTGGATATCCCTTTCCTTTTCCATGTCGGAGACAATCTATGTGATGGCAAACAGACTGAAAACGACCTGTTTGATGCGATTCTACTTGGCACTAGGAGACTAGGTCCTGGAGAGTCGCTATATAAGCACCCCTTGGTCCTGGAGCTGGTCAAAGAAAAAAAGATCCTCGTCGAGTGCTGCCCTATTGTGAAGGGTATCACTAGCCGAACAGATTCTACACAGGTTGATCCACTTTCGGTTCTTTTATCTCGGGGCATCCCTGTCTCTCTTAGCAGCTACCCTCCAGACCTTCCCGAGCATGGATTGAATAGCTTAACGTTTGAGTTTTGGCAGGCACTTCAGGGCCCCGATAACCTTGAGCTTCCGGGCCTTGCAATGATGGTGGAGAATTCAATCCGGTGGAGCTGCTATGAAGACCAGTCAACAGTCGAATGGCTGTCAGATATCCGAGAGGGAATACTGGGTGAAGGCATGAAGGCTGCCCGTTTACGGGACTGGTATGCTTGCTTCGAGAAATTTTGCGAGTGGATAGCACTGGAATTCGCTGAAGCGGATATATCTTAATTTTGAGCTTGAGTTTTCAAGGGGGCAGTATTGATGGAATTAATAGCTAATGTATAATAATACTGAACAATCAACGGCTCGTCAAGACCCTGCTCAGAGCCCGTATACTACTGTGTACAGACTCCGGAATACGATACCCACAGTGGATATTGAATGCAGATGACTGGCTTAGGAATATTAGTACTGAAAAACCCCGTTAGTGCAAGGCGGATGCCTGGCTCCTATCCTTGCAACTAACAGGGTTTTACAACTAACGGGAGAATCGATCTGATCGGCCTAAGGTCTCACCTCCTACACCAATATATGTATCTAAAATGAACCTTTTCAACATATAGCAGATCTATTCCCTGCGTAGGAGCTGATGACCCCTAACAGATACTACAGCTGCATAGCCCGGCCCCTACGGATTTTGCCATGCAGGTGGACAAAGCCAGTCTGGTTCCTACCCAACAGGGCGACAGAAGCATTTTTTTTTGTCGTTTGAGCGCCCTGGGAACGTCGGTGAGGCGTCCAAAGAAGACCACCACGTAGACGAGAGCTGAGATTGAACCGGCGCTCTTTTGACGTGCAGATTATATGATCAACGACTAAGCAGACGACTAAGCGGACGAGTAAGCAGGGCGACAACGCTCAGCTGTAGAAAAAGCGTATATCAGTTTGATGCTGACGCTCAAGCTTCCTCTGTATAAGCGTCCTTTCGTGGCGTGCAAGTGACTGAATAAGATCCTTGTTCCCCTCAACCTGTTGTTCTTCATATAGTCGGAGTTTCTGAAGGCTTTCTAAGGCTTCAAGGACTGATATCTGAGGAAGAGTTTGATAGAACTCATCATCATCTTCAGGCAGTTCACTGGCAGGTACGTACTGGCTTAGGATAGCGTCATCAAGGTCGATATTATTGTCATCAACCTGCTCTTCTGAAGGGTTAAGAAACTGATCGATATCCATCAGTTCCCTAATATAATTTGAAAACTGTAGTTTTTGAAGCTCCTTCTCAACCTCCTTAATAAGCTCTTGGTCAGTAGTTTTTTGAGAACCTTCAATAGTAAGAGCCCTTTGGAAGCAGTTCTTGATAGTATCACCTGGTAAATCTAACTCCCATATAGAAATAGCCCATCTAACTGCTCGTAGAATTGTCATTGTCGAAATTGGACTGAAGCCATTATCAAATTGCTCTACCATAAAGGAAACCCAGTGTCGTTTCCAATGTGTCTTCCATGTAGAGATAATACCTTGGTTGAGAGGTTGATAGCGTGAATTTGAATCAGCTGGAAGCCATATAACAAATGTATTCTGCAGTTGATGGGCTATTTCCCCAAAAGCAGACTCATGAGAAGAGAAGTTGTCCATTAAAAGGGCAACCTTTCGACCAGTCATCTTCTTATCAAACCATAAAAGCCATTCCTTGAAGATTATACCAGTCATCCATGCTATCTTATTATAACGCCAAAAGCAGCCTAGGTTCTCGACATTAATTCTTGCTGCACGGAAGGCTCTAGGCTGTTTAGCTGTCCCTATGAACCAAATAGGGAGACGCTCTGAGCCATCTGAATTGCAACAAAAGTGGGCAGTCACCCGGGATTTTTCTTTCTTCTGGCTAGAAATTGGACCAGTAGTTAAGCTCCGGTCTGGAAAGAGTCTCCAGTTAAGCCCAGTCTCATCACAATTAAAGATATCTTGAGGTGCGTAGCATTTTAGAGCTTGACATATTCCAATTATATCCGCAGCTGCACTCTCAGAAAGGCTTCCATCTTCTCCATGTAAATCTCTGCGCTTTATATTTCGGCGGTCTCGAGATCGATAGATCCGGGGATTACTAAATCGAGGCATGTCCCTTTCGGGATAGAGCCTAATCCAGGGCTGCTTAGCTATTGTACGGACAACTTCTTGTGTAACCGGCACGCGGCCTTCGGCTCGCTGAGTCCACTCAGAAAGGCTTCCTTCTACCTCTGGCCAGTGTTGTGTACGACGCCGTGTCTGCTTGAGGTCTCCGGGGGGGGAAAATCATCAAGGTATGGGTATCGAGATGAGAGAATTCGGGATACTATGGACTCGCTTATTGTCTCATTATAAGTCTGCTTAAACCATTCAGCAAGTTGTGACAGAGATAAAAGAGGCCTTAGAAAGTGTTGAGCTCGCAGGGCAGCCTTTTGGCGAATCGATTTGGCAGAGGCAGGTATTTTGAGTACCCCGTTACTTGCAAATTTATATAGGCCGCTGGGCGTATAAATGCAAGTCCCAGATTATCGGGGTTTGTGCAATTTTACATGGGGATATAAAGTGGCTACCGTAACGCTGGCAACTAACGGGGTTTTTTCCAGTACTGTGATCGTCCAGTCACGTGGAACGCAAGGAGATGGTGCGATGAGTTCGTTTGCGGAGATAATAACGGTCATACTCCATACGTATAGTAAATGATCTACCGGAATGTAATTATAGTAATTTATTCCTGGACTAGTACTACTACTAGTAGTATTCTTAGCCTCGGCAACATTCAGTGTTACCACTGGATAATCTATCTCATTGAGTCTGGCTATCGCTTTGAAAGGTACGGGAGTCAATAGTATCATGGACTAAATGTAGATCTACAGACTTGAAATTCGTGTTGCAACTGGTCTGAATCCTGTGGAAACCACGCGCTCGTGATAACGTGGGTGTGATATGAAGAAGATCCATCACGCATAGACTACCCGAAACCGGTAGCTCCCTCGTTGGGTTGCCACGGTTCAACTTGGTCGAAGAGTTTTAAGATGGGGTTCAGTATAGTTTTCAAACAACTGAACAGCTCAATACCATCCACTACCGATATTTGACGTATGTATGAATGAATGTATGTATGTATGTATGAGTTGTCACGACATGATTTTCTTTCGGTCACTCCAATAATGATGAGCTCCGCCTGACTTGCGGCGGTTGATCCGACCGTCGCTATCTGATTGTTATTACTGATAAATACAGTAATTAAGCTAACACTAGCGCTGGTTTCCCCGAACGTCATTCTAATCGGTCCATACCCAACAACCCTCCGCATCTGTTTGTCCCCTTGGGGGAAGTACCAAGTCTTAGCCTTACAACCCATCCGCTCAGCGTTCTCTTTTTCATATTATGATACCCACCCGATGACACCTGCGATCTTTAAATGAGCCCCGGTCGGCTCCTTCTCCCACCAAAATGGCTTACTTCCTGCCCTCGTTCTTTCAGAAGCGGTTACTCAGATATGCCTTGTCTCGCCTGGAGCTTGTCGATACGGAAGCACTAGATCTCGATAGCCTAGGCATCCGCTGGGGACAACGTAGTACCGTTGAACTGCGGGATATAGGTTTGAGGCTCGAGGTGAGTGAGCCATGCTAATCCCTGGTCAGTGCCGGGCCGAGCGTCTCGGTGCTTCTGCTTCTGTACGCTGATATGTATGCGTCTTTGGATAGAAATTAGCCACACTCCTGCACCTCCCTCCGTCAAGCGAGCTGCTCAGTGCTCGTGTTCAGTTCCTAAAGCTCACGGTTCCTGCCGATATCTACAGCAGCGGTATAATATGTGAAGCTAGCGGAATCGACGTGCATTTAAGGCTACCGTTGGAGGAGACTCGTCGTGCTGAAACGCACGATGCAACAACGGACCAGAAGGCCTCAGGGCGAGTTGACCCTGGCTCTGGGGACGAACCAATCCTCCCCAACCCGACGGATCTCGCCGAGTCGTTCCTTCAGGCCGAGCCGAAAGAAGAAAGGGAAGAACTTCAAGCTGCTATCTCCTCGCAGTCCCAGGTCCTGCAGCATACATCGACCTCTTCGAGCGATGATGAAGAGGAGCTCGGTCTGGGGAATGAAACCGTATCGCTACCCAGTTTTGTCGCTGCATTCTTAAAGGGGGTGGTGGATCGGCTCCAGGTCCAAGTCGACGACATCTCTATACGCGTGGATGTGGAGACCAAGCAAGAGGGCTCCTCGAAAAGGCATCCGGAGGAAAAGCCGGACTTAATAACGGGACTTTTAAGTGTGCGCCAGGTCAGCATGGGTGCAGTGTCCACTCATTCCGAATCAGGCGAAGCCTCATCGTCCGAGGGGAAACGATTGGTTTCCCTATCTGATATCAACCTTGCTTTGATATCCGAGCCGGTCGTTTTCTCCAACTATTCTCGCTTCGCTGCTCCTGCCTCACCGTCTACTCCGGTACAGCCAAAGTCGAGCCAGCCTCCAAGTAGGGCCCAGTCGCCTTGTCCGGAGACCTCGTCAGAATCGAGTTTAGCTTTAGCTATGACAAGGTCAACTATTTTCGAACCACCGCAGGACCTTACTAGGCAAGAGTTAGGAGAACAGAATACGCCAAGAATGGAAGGATCTGTTTATACATATGACGGTCGTTTTTCTGATGCTGATACGGAGGACGAGAATAGGAGTTATGGCTCTCTTGATGTTTCTCGGCAGTTTGAAGATGATGAAAAGCTGCTGGACAACCCAGCTTACCTTGATTCAGTTATTGATTATCAATTCCAGGATGATGATCCTGAGCGCCTCGATGATATGCAAACCAGGGGCGTTGAGCCTTTCCCGAGGAGCGGGGATACTCCTCGTCCACAAAGTCCAGAACATACAACCGAATCATCTGACCAGAACAATCATCCTGAGGGTGCCCTGATTCCCCTCAATGACCGACATGAATTGGAAGTTGCAAGACTCCCGGGCCATCAGCATTTTCTAGCAGCTCCTGAGGCTATAACGGAACCTGGGTCGTCTGGACCAGCCCCAGAAGAGGACTTTCATCTTGGATATAAGCAACAATTGCCTCTCATCTGTGGGCCTCGTTCCGAACCCGACAGTTCGGGCTCCGCTTCTGAATCTCTTAAGGAGGGTGAATTATCGGAGTCCAAGCTGTTTTCTAATGAGGAAGCGCAAAGCATGTATATGAGTGCGATAAGCCAAGGTTCGACGTCACACAGTTTCATGCCCAATATGCCTGGCGCTTGGGACTCGTCGGAGTCTACTTACGTGAGGGATACAGGCTTCCACGAAACGCCTACAGCAATGGAGCAGGACGCCTATAACGAACAAGATGAAGCAATCACAACACCTAAGCTTACCGCCCGGGAAGATATGAACTTGTCACATGCCCGTTCGATCGATAATCTTCAGAAGACACAGACTGGAATGACCGATAGAGAATCGATTCAGACCTCACCGGGATTCAATAGACTGACGGACGTGGCGAAGAGATTTGTCAGTGTTGATAAGGTTCTCATATGGATCCCTTCGGTTGACCACGAAAAAGTGCCTGGAGATTCACAATCAGCACCTCACCAAGAGATTTCAAGTGATGGTCTCAAGGATTCAACCACATACTTGCAGGACTCTGTGATTGATGATGATCTACTAGCTTCTAGAATTCATAGCTTTCCGGGTCCTCGTAGTGACGTTAACGATCCGTCTTCTCCCCATGAAGGTGTTGATCATAAAACTTCAGGCTACAAGGAAAAGGCCGAGCATGACGCTGGCTTCAGTAGCGAACGTGACGAGGTAACCGCCGAGATCTATTCTGCGGAGGTGCAATTTGATATTGCCATAGGCTGGCTTGTTATCAAGATCGGTCAAAGAATCGTCAACGCCTTCGGCCACGGCGACGGAGAACCTCTGAAGAAACACAACCCAGAAAGCAAAGCACTAGAACAAGCACCAACAAAAAATTCTTTCGGCTTAATTCTCAATAAGTTCTCTGTCAAGTTTGTTGAACATGTTCCAGGGCATGCGAACCCCTCCGGTGAATCTCGACAGTACTCTCCAACATTCTTCGGGTTAATGCATGAGGACATCGTTTTGCAAACCACGGCTTCTGGCATGAAAGCCCATTTCTCATCAACCAATGATCAAACGAAGCTCCGCCTAGATATAACGAAGTTCGCACTAGGGGTCGCCTCAGAGGACCTCATCTCATTCAACCAAGACCTTAAAATGAGGGAATCTATGAGGGATGTTCTATCACCCATGCATGGAGATATTTCGCTTTCCATGAGCAAGTCATTGGAATCCGCAAGGATTCATGTCACTACACTCCCTCTCCACCTTAACCTCAATATACAACGCTTGGAGGAGGTTGTGGGCTGGGTTGGAGGTCTAAGCACGATCCTAGAGCTAGGGGGCTCCATTTCATCTGCCTCAGGTGCGAAGGCGCCAAAGAAGGATCCACCGAAGCGACCGCGTGGGGTACACTTCGAAGCGCCGCCTTCGCCTGAAAAGCTCCCTCAGGAGACCTCTTTCCCATGGAAAGTGAATGCACGGGTCGGTGGTGTTGCGCTCAATATTGTTGGAGAATCTCATTACCTCAAGCTGAGAACGACCGCGGTTAAAGTTGTTAGCAGATTCGAAGGCGTGGGAGTCCAAATCGACAAAGCGAAACTTAGTGGACCGTTACCGCTTGATGATTCTAAAGACGCGCCTGCTAAAATCAATCTGAGCAACATCCGAGTTGAGTATCTCTTCGCTCCGAAAGAGGTCGACTTAGACCGTCTGCTGTCGTTGATCACGCCGTCTAAGGACAAATACGACGAAGACGATGACATCATGCTGGATACGCTTTTCCGACAGCGACGACAAGGCTCTGTGCTTCGTACTACAATCGCTGGGGCGAATATCATGATTTCGCGCATCACTGACTTTGACTCGCTACCACAGCTTGGTGATGAAATAAGTAGGCTGTCTAATGTTGCGAAATACTTGCCTGAAGACGACCGACCTGGTCTCTTGACTCTAAATCTGATCCGAGATTTTGAAGCCCAGGTAAACGTTGGAGGTAAAGTTGGGGATATAACAGCACGCCTCAAGAATGCCGAGGTGGCGTATATAAGCATCCCTTCGCTTGTAGCCGCTCAAGTTGGATCGGCGATGGTTCTCAGGAACGGAACTGAAGAGCTTTTAGGCGAAGCCCTACCGTTGAGCGCCGAGCAAAGATCAGGTCAAATCCCGCACCCTATGCTCATGGCCCGTTTCATTGCCGATGAAATGGAACCCACCATCAAGGTCAAAATGCATAACCTACGCGCAGAGTACACAGTTCCAGCAGTGATTGCCTTTCTCGGTCTCAATGAAAGTTCGACGACCGGCGATGTTGCTGCCCATATGGCACAGTCCATAGGTAATCTGGCGGAGCTACAGCCCTCAAAAGAATCTCAATCAGCAATAAGGCCGGGAAGCCCTAAAAGTCCTGTACGGCCCACTAGATTGGCATTAGCCCTGCGAGACTGCGTCATTGGTCTCAACCCTCGTGGCTCAGAGGCGAAAGGCCTTGTCGTGCTCACGAACGCGAATTTCTCGGGAACCATGGACGATGAAGCGTCCTCTGAGGCCACACTAGATCTTCGCAAAGCGTCAATCATGATTATCGACGATGTCCGAAATATGGGGAATACAGACGATTTACATCGAAGAAATTCAACTGCTCCACCGAGTAGTCAGGTCCAATCCTTCATTGACATGGGCTTTGTTACCGTTTCATCAATATCGTCAGCAACGGCTAGTGTGAAATTGCTACGCTCGAGCGAAGACGGGACACAGTCGCTAGATGTGGAACTCAGGGATGACTTGCTGATTCTTGAAACATGTGCCGATTCAACACAAACTCTCATCAGCATAGTGAATGGGCTGCAGCCTCCTACTCCTCCAAGCGTGACCAAGAAGTATCGGACTGAGGTTCTTCCACTTCAAGACATGTTAGCATCGTTTTCCGGCGATGCCTTTGCTCTAGATTCAAGCTCAGGTCCGGAAGCAGTCTCTGGAACAACTGGCGATTCCGCCGAAAATATCCAGGATAAAGAGGGCCATATCGAGGATGAGATCGAGTACGTAAGTGACTTTCATCCAGTGAAACCAACATCTGGAGCCGGATCGCTGCACGAGGCTATGACGACCTCAGGATCAAATGAGCTTCTTGATAGTTTTCACTCTCAGTACTATGTATCATCCAGTATTTCCGACCTCGAATTTCGTGATGATCATTTTGCAACACAGTCAGCTGTTGGGGGTACAGCACACAGGTGGGATTCTACCGAGAACACTTACGGCCTTTCGGACGACACGAAGCTTCAGAAGAGCCCTCTGCGAATCAGGGTCCGTGATGCTCATGTCATCTGGAACCTATTCGATGGCTATGACTGGCAGCGGACAAGAGATACTATATCCAAGGCGGTCAAAGACGTGGAGAAAAAGGCTACGGACCGGCGAGCAAGGGCGAATAGAGCCTCCCCAAGCTTCGACGAGGACGAGGAGTCAGTCATCGGCGACTGTCTGTTTAACTCAATATATATAGGTATTCCTGCTAACAAGGATCCGCGAGAGCTTCGCAGCGATATCAACCGCAACATTGATGATCTTGTCAGTGAGACTGGCAGCTATGCAACTACAACCACAGTCACTGGGGCTACGGCACGACAAAGCCAGTCGCCTTCTTTTAGAAAGAAACTGCGGCTATCCAGGAGCAAATATCATAAAATGACATTTGAGCTTAAAGGCATATGCGCAGATCTTGTCGTCTTCCCACCGGACTCCGGTGAGACGCAAAGCTCTTTGGATGTTCGAGTCAATGACTTGGAGATATTTGATCATGTGCCTACGTCAACCTGGAAGAAATTTGCGACCTACATGCATGAAGTGGGTGAGAAAGAAAGCGGAACCAGTATGGTGCACTTGGAGATCTTGACCGTCAGGCCTGTGCCTGAGCTCGCTGCATCCGAGATTGTTTTAAAGGTGCGTAAAACAGGAGCCTTCCAACTGCCTCCCTATAATTTCTAACAATACCATAGGCCACTCTTCTGCCCCTAAGACTTCATGTTGATCAAGACGCTCTCGACTTTCTGTGCCGTTTCTTCGAATTTCGAGATGACTCTGCGCCTGTCCCTAGCGCCCCGCAAGACATACCATTTTTACAGAGAGTTGAGATAAACGCAGTTCCCGTCAAGCTCGATTTCAAACCCAAGCGAGTCGATTATACCGGACTTCGGTCTGGACGCACGACCGAGTTTATGAATTTCTTCGTTCTAGACGGGGCAGATATGGTCATGCGTCATGTCATCATCTATGGAGTGTCTGGGTTTGACAAGCTTGGCCAGACCTTGAATGACATATGGATGCCAGATATAAAGAGAAACCAACTACCAGGGGTCCTCGCCGGTCTAGCGCCGATCAGGTCCCTAGTCAACGTGGGAGGAGGAGTGAAGGATCTCGTGGTCGTTCCCATGCGCGAGTATCGCAAGGACGGTCGCATCGTACGGAGTATACAGAAGGGGGCACTCGCCTTCGCCAAGACTACATCCAACGAGCTCGTTAAGCTTGGTGCCAAACTAGCCATTGGTACCCAAACTGTCCTACAGGGCGCAGAAGACCTGTTGACCACCCCCAATACGCAGTTGGCTAGCGCGGAAGATGATGTAGTTGATGAGGAGGAGGCGAAGAAAATCTCTCTCTATGCGGACCAGCCAGTTGGTGTCGTTCAAGGCCTTCGGGGAGCATTCAGGGGATTAGAACGCGATTTGCTCTTAACCCGAGATGCCATTGTTGCTGTGCCTGGAGAAGTCGTAGAGAGCGGAAGTGCCAAAGCAGCTGCAAAAGCTGTGTGGAAACGTGCACCAACGGTTATTCTCCGTCCTGCGATCGGGGTATCCAAAGCCGTGGGACAAACACTTCTGGGAGCCGGAAACACTCTGGATCCCAGCAATAGGCGGAAGATGGAAGATGTAAGTTTTGCTGCACCCCTCAATCCCCCAATACCCTGTGACATGGATTGACTGTGATTCTTAGAAATATAAACGTCATTAGAGATTAATTTTTTTTTTCTTTTCGATTCCGATATTTCGGCTCACGACTGATTGATCCCTGGTGGGTTCGATTTCACGGTTGCTGATACGGATGGCCAATTTTCTTCGATTCAATCATTCATTGCTACATTGTTTAAATTGGAAGGGTTACTCACCGTAACCGTACATAACCGAGCAGACGGATAAACAGGCAGGTACCTGAAATCGAGTTAGCCGCCCGGCCATTTGCGTATTGGCTTATGATGATGATATAACGATGCTATCTTGATTTCCATTGTTACCCCTGATACACTTTTTTTCTTAAGATAGTTCTTCTTTGGTTTTATTTCTCGCCCATTGAAATTGAGCATGACTGGTGTTTGGTTTGGCGTCAATCTTTAGGGCTTCCCTATCTTGAACCCCCCCAGTGAACCAGTTTTGGCATCTTACGGTTATTCTGCTTATGGTTGATTATATATGACTCGGCATAGGAAGATTGGTAAACAAAAAATGAGCATGACTAGGATGTTGAGGTGTTCATGATAGACTTTGCTTTAAAATGTTCTCCTTTCCTCTCTGTGTGTGTATACAGAGTATGGTTGTAGTACGACAGGGGCTGTCATCTGTGTGGCACCAGTACTAGAAGGTCGCATGACAGCATCAGGGACACAACTGCAATGCTGATCAGGGCGGACAGGAATGTAGGACTACATGGTGCAGGTGGACACAGCTCCCCAGGGTTACTCCACGGTGATACGAAAAGGGAGGCCATGCAACAAGGCTGAGTGGGGAGATAATGGTCATTATTCGAATGAGAAAAAGAAAAGGGACCGAATAGGATGCGATTCAGCAGAAAGAAAAGAAAAAAAGAAAAAGGAGGGAAAGAAAGAACGAGACGATTGAAGGAAGCAGATGACCATTCGCCACAGTATAAGCCAGGATAAGAATAGGACTGCTAAGTGATTGGAGCGTTAGAGACAATCTGCGAACAAATGGGAGTGGTTCCTGGGGAACAAGGCGGCCAAGAGGTCGTAAAGTGAAACGAAGATCTTCACGAAATCAACCAGTGAATGAGAGACGCAGAGTGATCCGGCTGCGGCTGTACGGTGAGATTGGACCACGTTAGTGGATGCCCAACCAGAGCGCTGGACTGGTCATCACCAGTTCCTTTCCATACTTGGTGGGTCAACTTCCTCCTACTCTTACTACTACTACGAGTAAACTAATACTGCTTGCATGTTGGCAATGTGACGACGCAACTTACCTTTTTTTTTTTTTTTTTTTTTTTCTTTCTCTCTTCCATTACCCAGCACTACAATTTCATTTGTTTAATATCAAATTGTGTAGGATCGCAGTACCTGGACAAGTGGATATCCCCCGAACTCCACCCAGCGATCAAATAAATAGACTTCCCCCGGGACCATTGACTTCCTTGGGTCCCGATCCAGGCCTCCCAAATGATGCTGATATCATCATTGTCCAACATCAACTGAGCTCTCTAGATTGAGGGCTATGCAATGCCACAGACAGTCTCCCAATGCATCAGTATAGAGACGGGACATACCGCCTGTTTCGTTCTCTTCTTTTATACAGGTCAGCAAAGACGATCGACTATTGAATTTAGCCTACAGATCTCAAAAGCTGCAGTGTGAGAGATCCAAACGGTGGACCTAACTCTATCCATCTTCACCGCATCACCACTATCCTCCCTCATCTCCATCATCATCTCCAATGCGAGATCGGGATTTCTCTTCCCAGTCAACATTCTTGAACACCATGTGTATGCCAGGGAATTGCTCTCTGCATGAATACCGCCAGTATCTGTCAAGTTGCGACTCAGCTACCAGCAACAGTCCGGACATCAGAAAGCTACGGCGAAAGAACGCCGCTATGAACTTGAACCAGTCCCAGATGTCTCTGGGCGACCACTACGACGAGTACCCAACCTCGGTCTCATCGGCAGCGTCAAGCCCGCCGCCATTATCCCCATCGCATTCACCCAGCGCTCTAAGCGAGCAGCCTGAGAGCCTGGATGGCTTCCTCCGTATGAGATATCACCGTCATATATCTCCAGTAGACCAGTGCTTACTCGCGGATTTAGCCCCGGGGACCCCCAGCTCCGTAGACGACGACCATGTATACCTCAAGCAAAACCCCCATAAAATCCTGGTAAGCTGCCATCTCACTCATGCCCTATGGATGGTACTTTTTGTGGCTAATCTGACAATCACACGCACATGCAGGACACATTCCGGGATCGACTCGAGAGATATCCCGACCCAGATCCCAAACCAGTCCCACGCAATCTCCCAGCATCTGTCCATAGTCACACAAAGCGGTACTCGGACTCGATGCTCCTCAACGTAAAGAAGCCCACCACAACCATCATCCATCAAGGTACATCGTTTGAGATCCTCAATCCCCATGAATCACTTCACTTTGCTCGCATCGTCTCGTACATCGAAGACGTCGACAGCTTCTCCACAGGCCACAACAGGGACTCCTACATCTCAATCACCGAAGACACCGTGATCATCGAATCGGACCCTTGGTCCTATGACCCCCCAACACACGCTGAAGAAGCCTTCGAAGACGAAAACCGAAAGTCCCAACTAGATATCGGCGACACCCAAGGCCTCCACCACCACCTCATGCCCTCCATTAATGAGCTTCTCGAAGAAACAACCCTCAACATGACCCGCTATCTCGCCTCCAAACCCAGACAATGCGCCAGTCCAACTAACGAAAGTGATCTCGGCGAGCCCGGAGACCCAGTCTACGACGATAACCACCCCATGATCTCCCACGACGCCCTCTGGCAATTCGATATCGGTATAGACCCAGCCACCAAACCCCCCTCGAACGAACAGACCATGACTCCACGAACCGAGATCAAAATCCACCGTCGTCCAACCCGGAGGTCAACCACCAGTCCCTTGCGGAAACTCTGCGGGTTGTTTCGCAGGAAAACAGGGAAGCAGGCGAAGTAGGTTTTGTTTTTGTTTTGCTGTTCGTGAGATTCGTGCGGTTATGACTCCGTTGATGATGATGTTATAAGCGTTGCTGTGAGCGGTCTTTCACCTTGAGTTTTTCTGTCTTGTTGCTCTGGCTTGTGCTTCTGGGAAGCACGGCTTTCAGTTGAATCTTTTTTCTTTTTTCTCTTTTGTGTACTTCGATACCATTTATGTCTGTCCTAGTGGTAGATGTCTTTTAATCATGGGATAGAATGTGGAAGACCGAAATAGCCTGATTTTTCAAATTCGTCTATGCCTGTAAACCCGAATCAACTGTGCTGTGGACCTTTTCACCAGAACCCTTACCTCCATACCGCCGATATTAACCAAACCGAGAATCACACAATCAGGGTATCTACCTCAAATATGTACAAGTAACGACATTGAAAAGAAAAAAGAATAGAAGATGAGAAAGTGAAATATATCCATCGGAAAGAAAGATCCCAAACAGAAAATAAACCGAGAACAAGAATATTTTTCAGCATTCCTTCTCCACCATGGACGCCAATGCAGCACTGACAAGACTCTTCCGTCTCAGCCCCTGCTCACTCTTCTTCCGCAGATCCCGCGAAGATGAATGGTAGCTCTTCTCAATGCGAGACGCCTGTACGGGGATGACACTGCTCATCCTTCGTCCCTTGGAGTCGGAGGAGGGAGGATCCAAAAGGCCAGGGCCTAATTGGGGGCGGAACCGGCTCCGCTGGAGGGTGGCCGCTCTTCGGCGGGGGGACTTTTGTGGAGGGATAGAGCTGGGATGGCAGGCGTCTGGGTCGAAGGTGGTAGTCAGCTTCTCATCGTCGGAGATGAGGGCCCGGCGAATGGCTTCTAACTCGGAGTGGTTGCATTGGAGACGGGAGATGTTCTGGCGCTGGGCGCGGACGTTCCAACTATCCTGAGCGTGGGATAGAGGGTCCATGTCCGCGGTTTGCGGGAAGAGATCACACGGGACGGATGTTGGACTCAGGAAGGGAGACTGAGGCTGAGGGGAGAGAGAGCCAGAGGTGAGCGACGGAGAGTCTAGAGAACCCTCGTCATCGTGGTCTGTGTCTGGAGGGGTCAAGAAATATCCCGGGAATCGGCCGGCCATGTCAAGGGACGGGGGCGACGTTGGGGTGGCGGGTCTGCCGATCTGCGTCTCATTGTTTGAGGTCTTGATGGTGTGTTCATGCAATTTTCTTGTCAAGGTGGTGATTGAGAGACGCTTCTGATGGTCGTCATATGCAGAGAAGGGAACGGAGGTGGGGGGCTGAGCGGAACGGAAGTAGGAGGACCGCGAGCGAGGCAATGATCTCGGAATCCGGTGTGTCGCGGTGGAACGAGGCGAAGGACATCGGGAGGATAGAGGAGAGATCAGGCTGCTGTCGCAGTCGACCATGAGATTGTCGTCCCCATCGAACGCCAGGCGGGGTGGCTTGGTAGACGAGGGGGATGAGAAAGAGAAGTCCTCGAACATTGTGATATACTGTAGTCCCAAGGTGACTCGAAGGCACTAAGAGAATATATACGGGGTGCCAAGTGCTAATTCGAGGATCAGACGCGGTGACTTGTGGGGACTATTGTCTCTCCCAGCATTCAATGTTGTAGCCTTGACTGAAGGCAGGCCACAGTGTGGTATATCAATGCCGCTCGGATGGGAACATAGGGTTGGGTGTGAAAGACACCGGAGAGCGTTCCAGGCAGATATAAGGCCACTAGTCCCGGTGGCCAATCTGCGAGATTTTTCTTGTTTTCTTTTTTTAATTAATATTTTTTTTTTCTAACGCTCTCTCCTGAATAGGAACCACCGAACCACTGGGAGGCAAATCGAATGGAACAGTTCGTGGGGAACGTCCCTAACGTTCCGCCCGGAAAGGCCGTTGAACGACTTTCAATTGGCTATCGAACCGCCGCCGCCGTAAGTTCAAGAGACGTTGACCGGAATCGAGAATAGAATGGAATAAGTCAGTGGGATTGTCATGATGTGGAGAAGTAGGAGGCGGCGTATTAAAAAGAACACGCGAGAGTGGTATTTTCGCCCCCCTATTCAAGTGATATTCTTCTCGCTTTGGTAGAGCCAGCAGAACATCAGTGCGTCTCTTTCTCAGGGGTTTCAACGTTACTTAGTCCAAGTTATTGGTTTTTCCTTCACCAAATCGATTGCGGCCAGACTCGTCACACGTGACACCGGCCAATTAAAAGCCGTTTGCAGCGTTTGCAATTCCCCGTATTCAGCCCATGAAATAAATTAATCTGCACTGCATAGTCATCGTCGCTAAGGATTAGTGCTCCTACAGCGTATATCCTCCCCCGAAGCGGTCTTACTCGGTTCCTACGGAGTTATCCGAATGGTTGTCCTAAGATGAAACACTAATTTCGTTTCTTATGCGATCCCGTCGTGAATCTCAGCCTCTTGAGTTCGGTGACTTGCATGATCACGAAAGAATTGTGATGGATCGAAACCATGCGAGGCGCGCATATGTCAGACTAAAATGATCGTGATAATTTACGTATCATTTATGAGACCGACATGTCAAGACCACTTCCTTCAGCTAAGGTTACTGGAGGAAAAGATGAATGAGGAATGAATGCGATAGACTAGTACTCCGTGCTGCAAACGACTCGGTTAGTGCCCCGGGGGTCGTCGGAGTTGGGTGCCGACGCCGACTCCGATAGTTAAAGTAGTCGTGATAGTGGCGGGTCTCCTCTTTTAAGTCATTACTCCAACAGTCTCCAACCCCGACACTATCTATACCCTAAACTTGTACATCCCCCCCCCCCCGCAGCTGGCACAGACTTCCTCTTCAGACTTCGACACTCCCTCAATACACGTATTCGCATCCGTCATTACCGGACTGAACAACCATGGCCGCTCTATTGAAGCAACCGTTGAAATTAGCCCTGGTGCAGCTCGCATCCGGTATGTTTCACTCGTCCTAAACGATCGTCATAAAAACGGCCCCTTATCAACACTGTACTAACTGCGAGTTCGGTGCGATGGAGTAGGCGCGGACAAAGCCGTTAATTTGGCCCACGCTCGCACTAAGGTCCTTGAGGCAGCACAGGCTGGAGCCAAGCTCATCGTCCTCCCGGAATGCTTTAACTCACCATACGGAACCCAATACTTCCCCAAATACGCCGAGACTCTTCTCCCTTCGCCCCCGACCGAAGATCAATCCCCTTCCTATCATGCACTGTCAGCCATCGCTGCCGAGGCCAAGGCCTACCTCGTAGGAGGTAGCATCCCTGAACTGGAACCCACAACGAAGAAATACTATAATACCTCCCTCGTGTTCTCCCCCACTGGCTCGTTAATAGGGACCCACCGCAAGACCCATCTGTTCGACATTGATATTCCAGGAAAGATCACATTCAAGGAGAGCGAGGTCCTGTCTCCCGGAAACCAACTGACAATTGTTGACCTTCCCGACTATGGAAAGATCGGCCTTGCCATCTGCTACGATATCCGTTTCCCGGAGGCGGCCATGATTGCTGCGCGAAAGGGCGCTTTCGCACTCATCTACCCAGGCGCTTTCAACATGACTACTGGTCCCATGCATTGGTCTCTGTTGGCACGCGCTCGTGCGGTGGATAACCAGCTGTATGTGGGGCTGTGTAGCCCAGCGCGCGATATGGATGCCACTTACCACGCATGGGGTCACAGTTTAATAGCCAACCCAACTGCGGAAGTCCTGGTCGAAGCGGAGGATAAAGAGACCATTGTCTATGCTGATCTGGATAATGACACCATTCAAAGCACAAGGAAGGGTATTCCTGTCTATACGCAGAGACGGTTTGACCTGTACCCCGATGTGAGCGCTGAGAAATAGGTCTATCATTATGAAGTATTTAGAGATAACGACGAATCGAGTCATGATATTCAGTGTTTATAACGGTTAATCGAACCTAGTTAGTATAAAGTTTGATAAAACTGGTAACAGCGCGAGACTCAGTACCCACGGGTCCTGAAATACCTAAAAAGAGGTAAACTGCGTTACAACCCAATGGGCTCACTTCTGTATTTTCCTAGTTAGGATACTACTTATCTCCATTATAGTGCTGCAAGGTACTGGCACCATTGAGTAGATGGTATGAGCTTGTGGTTACTATTTGCTGTGCGGTGGCTAAACCGGGTCTTCGATCTGCACTGGTGGCAATATTTTATGGCTTCATGATGGGTGATTGGAATGTTTGGTGCCACAAAGCATACACTGATGCATCGACCATAACAACATCCTATCGAATTAGGGCAATGTATGAATCTGGATGATCTACGCTATACCCATTTCAGACTGTCTATACCTTTGGATCACGTGGTATTCGATCTATGAAGTGCCTATTCAGCAACTTGGTCGTTAACCGGTGAAGAGGATATGCTCAAGAATAGCAAGCCAATATTGTTTCATGTTAGCTGATAGATTAATATCTTATTAAAAAGCATTGGCCATTGAGTAGTGTGAGGACCTGCCTGTTCCTTGAAGCATGTCACGACCAGAAGCTATCACGTGATTATTCCGCAGCCAATGAGAGGGGCTCCGGGACGATAAGCGAGACACACTGAATTTCGACGAGGAAAAACGACAGCCGTCCGAAAATCTTCAATCTCACGACAGCACTTTCAGCCAACGACAGCCGACGCCTCGTCAACTCCTTCAGTGAGTAGTCTTCCTGCAATCCTTTTATATCGCGATATACATCGCTCTATTTAAAGTAATTCTCAATCGGTTTGAGACAACTAACCAGCGGGTGAAAAATCAGAAATGTCCACCACCGTTCAGACCGGCAAGAAGCAGCGCTCGGCCATCGCCGATGTCGTCTCGCGCGAGTACACCATCAACATGCACAAGAGAGTACGTTGAAACACAACAGGATTAGACTCAAGTCTTTTCTGTCCCTACCTTGCACACATCGGTCGCATTGTCATCGATCGAACCCCGATCTGCGGAACAAGACAAACATTCAAGTTTCGACATGGAGGCAATGGACGGAGAACACTGCAATAATCCTTCTGGCACCAAAACCTTTTCTCTGTAGATTGGAATACATCTACAGAAAAAGGGAGGGATGAAACATGCCTGCTTTTGCGTGTGTGTGGAGGAACAATTATCAGGCGTTCCCAAGAAACCAAGACCAAAAAAGAAGAATTAGTTTTATGAAGTCCACCTCTATGGCCGCAAATCTTGTTCGCAGATTTTTTTCAAGATCATATTTTCCCAGATGGCATTCGGGCGGAAGACTAATTCAACTTTTTTGTGGGTATAGTTGCACGGTGTTTCCTTCAAGAAGCGTGCTCCTCGTGCTATCAAGGAGATCAAGGCCTTCACTGAGCGTGCTATGGTATGTTCCCTTCTTTCTTCCTATAGATCTGATTGGTTACAAAAGAGTATCCGTGACTGACGGCAATGTGTACTTGGTACAGGGCACCAAGGATGTCCGCATCGACCCTCAGTTGAACAAGAAGGTCTGGGAGGCCGGTGTCAAGGGCGTTCCTTTCCGTCTCCGTGTCCGCATCTCCCGTAAGCGTAACGACGAGGAGAACGCCAAGGAGAAGCTCTACTCCATGGTCTACGCCGTCAACGTCAAGGAGACCAAGGGTCTCCACACCGCTGTCGTCGACGAGGAGTAAACGGGGGAAGTCTTCTTCATTTCCATATTAGATATACCTTTTGTTACTCTATGAAATGATGGGGTTTCTCTCTGTTTTTACGATACCGTCCGGGGCGGGTCTTGCTCGGTTGGGTTGGAACATTTAAATTAAAAAAATCGGAAAAGTTTCTTTCCCTGTCGTGATTCTGGATAGTCTTCGTAGCGTACATCAACTTCCACTAGCTCTCTCTCTAAAAGGGCATATTGGAGCCACATGTAGTCTATGATTTTCTCCCACATGGAGTCTTGTCTAAAACTACATCAGAAACTGCATAGACATACTATCATACTATACTACATAGTAGTGTTATGCACTCCCACACGACTGCCCAGATTTATTACTAGAACCCTACTCACATACTATTTCCAACTTTTTTTTCCAAAAAGAATAAGAAAAAAGAAAAAGAAAGAAAGAAAAAATCATTCAATATCCCTAATCCACCAACCCCTCTATCCAACAACACACCAAGCAATGAACCATATACGAACCCCCAAACTAGCGCCACCATACCCAAATCCCAAACCCACAGAACATACGACACATTACCCCTTTTAAAACAGCGGACCCGGTCTACGGGATAAAGTACTACGTATCCAGAACAATAGACCCGTTCACGGCACTATAAGCAACTAAGGATGGAAGGACGGATCCGGTTATAATATGGATGAAGTTTCTCATCAATTAGTGGGCTAATTCCAAGGTAAGTATCTTGCTGGAATGGGCGTGGGTTTGTATTTGGGAGTGGGTTCCTGGTTGATTTGAAAATTAGTTAGATGCACGCTACTAGCGTATGGAGTAGATCTTATTTGGGGGGATGATTTGTAGGGGGCTAGCTAGCTGGTCTCACCGGAATCAATTTCCGGTCTGTTTGTCAGAGCAAGCCTCGAAGGTGGGCTACTTTCTATCTCAGTTGAGATGGCCGTGAGGGTAGGAAGGGCAGGAAACGTGAAGTTTACCATTCTCCGTTGATTTGTCGCGATACCACTGTTTGCAAATTGCGCGGTGTTATATATTGTCTCTAAAATAACAAAAACCGATTGAATTCCACTGATCCCTCAAAACCCAAACGCTATGCTAGACTTTCGTCTCTGGTTGGACAGACGACGACATGATGCTCTCCGAGTATGCGGTTGCAATTGCAGCATGCAAGATAGTTACACAAGTGCCTCAGATTGATCAAACAGAAAAGGACAAAATGAAAAAAAGAAAAAAGAAATAAACACATGAGTGCGATGGCGAACAATAACACTAGATGGGAAGAAACAAAACTCAAAATCGAATTAGAAACGCAAGTGTTGCTAAGACAGGTCCCAGAAGTCGTAAGGTCAGAAGTACAAGAGGACAAAAAGAATTCGGCGCTGTGAGGGATTGGACTTGATCATGATACCTGGAAAAGAAACAGGAGGCCATGCATGCGGCGTCTCAACCTGAAGATGTTCCAATAATTGCTTTTATAAGACAGGCGGGAAGGAAGGGGAACTGTAAAGTAAAAAATGCCATAATACATCACCAGTTATTATCAACCTGGAAAGAAGAGCATCATGATGGTGGTCAATTGCACCCAATGTGCCACGTTCGTTCGCAGTAAACAGAGGAGTTTTGCCAACTAAGTTTTGGTTTCTTGCATTGCAGTCCCCAAGCGTTCCGCGTCCTCCTTGTTCTTAACCCGGATTGCCCATTGTTCCGGAGGACCATCGGCCTGAGGTACAAGGAAGTGCACACTGTTGCTGCCATTGACATTGTAATCGATTTGCTTCATCAAGGATGCGTTCAGGACAATCTTGCTACTCGGGTCAGCTCTAAGGATAATACGGCCGCGAGAGGTAGTGCGATCCTTCAACACACGGAGGAACCCAACTCCTTGACTGTCCCATGCACCTTTAGTGAACTTCAAGCCACGTGCTCTAGTCTCGACCACAATATCTTCATTCTCCTCGCCGGCTCGACTTTGCGCAAGGTTAACCTGAGGCAGAGCCTCGGCCGCATCACCATCCCCAGACTCCTCGGCTCCCGTGTCGGATGTAACTCCAGGAGTGGACGCGCGGCTGGCAGCAGCAGAGCTGACAGTCGAAGGAGCCAGGAATGATGGCGGCTGCGCAGGTCCACCGAACGTGAAGCCAGGCGATGGCGATCCAGTACCAGAAGATGCAGTCTTGGTAGCAGGTGCCGCTCCGAATAGTGTGGAGAATGGCTTGGAGGAATCGGCAGGCGGCGTCGCGGAATTAAGTTTCGAAGTAGAAGCCGCATTTGTGTCACTGGCAAACTTGATGGGAGAATTCATCTTCCAGGTATTATCCGTACCGGCCTTCGTGGCGCTTGGGGCGAATATAGATGGGGTGCCTGCAGCAGGGGTGGGCGAGGGAGAACCAAACAGGCCAGCAAAGGGGTTCGGCGTTGCGGGCTTCGAGGTGGGAGTATCATCTTTCTCGGCATCAGACTTAGAGGGAGTCGGAGCAAATGGGTTTGGCGTTCCCGGTGAGTTGAAAGAGGACGCATATTTGGAGGAATTGAAAAACGTAGAAAGGGGCTTTTGTTCCTCATCGTCCTGGCGCTTCGGCTTGCCATCTTGCTTGTACTCAACACGGTCAAACAAGCTACGGCCACTCGCGCCTGTATCACTGGCGGACTGCTCGCTTATAGCCGTCTTCTCTTGCTTCGACTTTTTCAGAGCCTTGGTCAGATCACCGTCGTCACTGCTGTCATTAGCAGAGTTCTCAGCGCCACTGCCAGCACCCGCTTTGGACTCCGCATCTTCGTTGCTTTCGTCTTCGCTTGCGGGCGCAAGGGATGTATCCTTGGACATATCCTCTGGCTCATCACCGGCGGCAGACGCTTCCTCAGTGTCATCGGCATCGTCGTTCTCCTCAGCCTCAGACGGTGTTGCTGATAAATGACCAAAGATGTTGTTGGGCGTGGCTGATAAGTCAGTCTTCTTGTCAAAGACCGAGGTGCTAGTAATCGAAGCAGATGCCTTTTCCTCCTTCTTATCTGAATCACTTGTCTCCTCGTCGTCTTCGAAAACGAATCCTTTTCCAGGAACAAATTTCGAGCGTTTCGTAGCTTGAGACTCAAGTGCCTCTCGCTTTTTCCGGCGTTCTTCGGCGTCTCTTTTCTCCCATTCAGCCTCGTCTTCTTCCTCGGAATCGAAATCCTCCGCCTTGCGCTTTTCCTTCTCTTTTTCAGCATCCTTATCTACCTGTGCCTTGAACTGGGCAAAGAAGTTTGTTGCTCCGGCGTCAAATTTTGGCATTCCAGGCATAGGGGTGGGCGCAGAACCAGCTTCCTTATCCCCTGACGGCTTTATAACGAACGGATTCGAGGTAGTAGAGGTGCTGTTAGTAGAGGCAGTAAATGTTGGCTTAAAGGAAGGGGCCGATTGCGAGAACAGTGACGTTGACGTGGCGCTTTCCTTTGCCGTGGTCGAGGCTGCGAAAAGAGGCTTTGGGGGGGAAGAGATAGGCGTAGTGGAGAACAAAGCAGGTTTATCTGAGTCCGGGGTAGATGGCCTGGCGGAAGAAGTGACGGATTGAGTAGAGTTAGGCTTAGTCGGCTCATCGCTTGACTCGGAATTTATGGATTTTGAGAAGGACTGTGCGAAGATGCTCGCCGTCGTGGAGTCTCCGTTGACACGCTTTCCTGGGGAAGCAATGTTCTCATCCTCATCGGCCACCTTTCTCTTGCTGGTGGCCGAGGCCGCTTGGCTTGCTCCGAAGATGCTGGTAGCCGCTGAGGCATTCACAGTTGTGGCTGGGGAGGGCGATGACTCTTCTTTGTCAGAGGCAGCATTCAGGCCGAAGGGCTTGATCTTTTTAAGGGAATGGTCATCAGCAGATGCATTTGCATCTCCAGCTTTACGCTTCTGGGGACCAGCTGGCGCTCCAATTGTGTCACGAACACGCATGTAGAACTGCACGAGAGCATCAAAGTCGTCTCTAGTAGGATCCAATCGATTCACTTCACGTTTGAAACATTCATTCAACATGCGCATGCGATACAACATCTCCACTTCTTCCTTGCTTGCCTTATCAAGATCAGCAGGGAGTCCAGATGGTCGGATGTCTTCAAAGCTTGTTGTCGAGCTCTTTTCAGCAGCAGAAGCCGATGAGGCCGATGAGGCCGTGCTTGTGCCATTAACCTTGAGTGGGCTTTGAGAAGGGGCCGGGGGGTTCACAGCTGGAGCCTGGGTCTTATTTCCTACAGTAGGAGCTGAGAACAACGGCGACTGCGCGAAAAGACCAGAAGATTTAGTAGTATCAGGTCCTGATGTGGGAGCCGAGAAAAGCGGTGCAGGAGCGGCCGGCTTCTGTGGCTGGCTAGTCTTCGATCCGTCGCTAGGTGTAGAAGGCTTTGGAGCGAAAAGGTTACCGAAAGCGTTAGCAGAAGAGGGCAGTGGCTTCTGCTCCGTGGAAGGCTTCTGCTCTACAGCTGGCTTGGCCGGGGTAGCTGGTTTGGGCGTGAAGAGGCTGCTAAATGGGTTTCCTTCAGCAGCCTTAGGTTTGTCCTGTTCCGCACTGGAAATGTTCTGCTCTGCAGATGGCTTGGGAGCAAACAAGCTACCTGTAGATGGAGGCTGGAATAGACCGCTTGACGGAGCCGATGGAGCTGCAGAACTTGCACTCTTTGAGAACAAAGACGGGCCACCGGGAGAGGCCGTAAACTGGAAACCAGTCTTAGGTTGAGCCTCCTCAGGTTTCTTCTCTTGCTTTTCTTTATCCTCCAAAGCAGGTGCTGCAGTTGATGAAGCGGGAGTGCCAAAAAGGTTTGTGGACTGGAAGGGATTCTGGAATGATGTGGCGGGTTTAGCAGACGATGGAGCCCCGAAGATAGATGGTGATGGAGCGGCGGTCGTGCTGGAGGCTGCGGAGGTAGATGAAGCGGGAGCAGGAGTAGAACTGGGTTGAGTAGTCGCGCCAAAGAGCGAGGTCGATGGAGTTGACTGCTCCGTGGGCTTAGCACCAAAAAGTGGCTTGGGTGTCTCAGCAGGCTTCGATGTAGAGCCACCGAACATGGAGCCAGCCCCAGGGCTGGCGAAATTGGTGGAAGTTCCGAAACCCGACTGGGAAGCACCACCGCCAAAAATAGGCTGTTTCGACTGCGCACCGTTATTCTTCGCATCAGGAGATGTCTGCATAGACTCGCCAAAGGCGGTTGACTGTCCGAATGGGGAGGGCTTATTTGAGGCCGACTGGCTGAAGATATTTGTCGACGGAGCAATGCTGGAAGCACTGTTCTGTCCAAAGATACTGCCTGTGGTGGCCGGGGCTGTCGTTGCAGGTTGCCCAGAGGACCCATTGGTCGTACTGCTGCCGAATAGGCCTCCGGTAGTGTTGTTCTGTTGCGATCCTGTGCCAAAGAGCCCTCCTGAAGGCAAAGGCTGCTGGGCCGGGGCCGAACTACCAGCTGGGGGAATATTGAACATGTTTCCTTTGAAACCAGAGAAACTGCCTCCATCGGACGATTGATTGGTGGAGCCAGTAGTCATGCTAGCAAAAGGATTGCTTGCCGTCGACCCCGATCCACCAAACGACGAAGAGAAATTGAATGAGGATGAGTTACTTCCACCGGAACCGAAAGAAAATGGTGTCGATCCGTTTTGGGTAGGTTGACTAGGATTTGAACTGGCACCGGGGAAGCTCTGTGACTGGCCAAATGTAAACCCATTTGAAATTGGCTGGGGGGCAGACGGTGTAGAAACAGTATTAGGATCAAGAGAATTGAAAGGACCACCAAAAGACGCCGTGGCACTGGGGGCAGCTGTGTTGGGACGACCTCGCCTCCGAACGTCCTTAATCCTATTCAATATGTTAGACATCCACCATAGCCGCTAGAGTTATATGCAAAGAAGACAAGGGAAGTAATCATAAGGAATAATTTAAGGGTCGAGGATGGATGTGTTAGAGCACAATGCGATTTACAACGACAAGAGTATGTTGAATCGATTGCTGCATAGGACAAAGCGGCACAATGAAACAAAGATAGAATACAATTAATCACTTGGACACATGGTAGGTTGCGGGTAAAGGCCAACAGTATAAGACAGATCGCAAACGTAGGTCCATCCACTTACTTTCTCTGCGCCATTTGCGCAGCGGTTGCCCGCTGCGGCTTTTCATCTGGTGTGCTGTTCATATTGAAATCAAACAAATTGGAATCCTTGTCCCCCTGAGGGCCCTGGGCCGATCTTTTCGACATCTATTATTTTAATAGTCTCCCTGTCTAGGCGTTGAATGCCTCGGACAAACAAGAAATAGTTGTCTTCGCCCCCTTCCTAGATTTCTGTTCAAGCCCCTTCACTCGGATGTCTCGTCCACAATGTGGGCGTCTTGATCGCGTTGGTCTTCTTCCGGGAAGCTAGTGCTTTAATCTTGGTTCCAACTGAGGATCCAGCGCCGGTTGTCACGACGATTATCGAAAGCGACCGGCGCACGAGTCTGAGAGACGGAGGAACAGGTGTTTGGGTGATGAACCGAAAAACGCAAATGACAGCACCTCTCTATCGTCGTTCTCTAGGTTACTGGCAATTATTCCAGTAACTGTCACGTCCTTGCCCGGATTCAGTGAGATGGGATAAAGCCGGGAAGCTTGCGCGCTGGGTATGTGCCCCGGAGATCGATCGCGACGAGCGCGAGGCGACGGGATGGGAGTTAGGGGAGGGTGGGGAGGGATGAGAAGGCAGAGCGGTATAAATACAACGCTCTCTAGGATATCAAAAGGGCAGATGCCTGCTTTTGATATGCTCTGCCTTGGATTGGGATAGTCGTGGCTCGAACGAGCTTCGTTTCGGTTTGCCGTCACAAGAGGCTCGCGACTTTTTTTGACGGGGAAAGTCGCCCATAGAAAAAAAAATACAGTCACGTGAGGATGCAAGGCGACCCTCTTGGCAGGTTGACAGGCTACTACTAATAGTATGGGAAAACACCCGAGAGAATGCAATATCATGCAAGGAAATAAATAAACAATGGATATTAATGACAGATTACAATGCTTGGTATATGACAGCTCCTGCCCTTGAGGGAGGGGTGATCTTTGGGGGGGTCTCTTTTGGTGTTCATTCACTAAATAAGCAGACAACCTGTAATACTTACCATAGCTGTTACATACAGACTACTAACTGTACAACACCTAGGTATGTATGTACGCAATCATACTACCCTTTATAGATGACAATAAATAAATGTATTCTCAGTGTATAATTATCTTTAAGGGTTGATACTTGGTCCTCCGGTTTATTAAGTCCAAGATTTGATGTCATGTATCATGATGTCAACATGGGGTCCGGATATCCGCAATAAAATATATTCCGGGTATGCCATGTTAAGTTGTTAACATCCAAACGATTTTTGATCAGTTGACAACGACAATCATAAGGCAAAGTATACAAGTTAAGAGGCTACAATCTTCGTACTACCCAGAAAAATAAATATACGGAAGAAAGTGTACCTATCCACTGGTGCTCCTACCACACACCATGCCTATTGTGTTACGGAATATATTATGGCAAATGAAAATGATCTGCAATGATCATGTCTCATACTAAGTATGCTCTGTAGATAGAGCGAGAGCGTAGGCTTTACAAGTGGCTTCTTGCCCTACACAAACCAAAAAGAGAAAATATTAAAAGAAAACGAAAACAGAAGAAAAATAATCATAAGATGAACAAAAATGTACATTCAACTGAAATACGACACAACGCAACTGGGTATCTATAGCTTGGCCTTGCCCTGGGCCTTCTTCAGGACGGGCTCCATCTTGGTCGCCTTCATGATGTTACCCTTGATCTTTAGCTTGCCTCCCATGAAGAGTCTCTGGGCGTTGGCTTTGCCGCTGACCAGGGAAGCGAAATCAGAGTCGGAGAGGGACAGAGTCACTGTTAATCACCGACGCGATACAGTCAGCTTCTTTGTCACCAAAACAAAGGTAGTCAGCGGAAGACGCCGGGGCGACACTAACCATCAGCCTTTTTACCCCCCTGAGGAGCACCCTTGCCTACCTCGCCCTTCTCCTTGAGGTCGAGGTACCAGCTCTCTTCCTGGCCCTTCTCGTTCTTCAGGTTGAAAGCGACGATGGCCTTGGCCTTGTCGACAGCGTCCTTGCGCTCAGCAGCGTCGCTCTGGAGAGCGGCGTTGATCGCGTCGAAAGCAGCGGAGGAAGGGAAAGCGTCTAGATAGTAAGTTATCGTTAGTTAGGGATTTACTGAAATATGAAATAGTTGTCGTTGGGTGAAAGATGTCCGGGGAGAGACGTACCGTTCTTGAGAGACATGGTTACAGTTGTGATACCACGATTGTGAAAGGATGTATATAGTAGTGGGCGAGTGAAAGGTAGTGGATAGTTGGAATAGTCGTGTGTCTCAGGAAAGAGGGAGAGAGTGAGAGAGAAGATTTAAATAGAAAGAGTCTGGGGATTTAAAAAATCAGGAACGTAAAGCTTCCCCGGAGTGTTCGGGGGGTGGGCATGTGAATGGAGGGCGGTCGCGGGATTTCATGCCTTGTCATACGGACCGAGGCTTTAACTGAGCCCTTTTTTCCTGGATCTCACTCCTGTGATTCCTGGTTTCCACTGAATCATCGTCCAGGCTTTATGCTGGCATATATGAAACATTACAATTTTGAATACTTCTTACAAGTACCGGACTTACAATCTCGCCTGTGCTGGCCCTATGTAGAGGATCAGGCTGCAAATGATATTGCACTGAGTGAATATACTTGGGTAGAATCTATCTATACTTCCGTCCACATGGTTACAAGAGCCCCGCAATTCGATGATAAAGACCTTCGCGAAACAGAGGGGCTGGAGCCCTACAAAGAGAGATGACCACTGGTTCAATTTATGGCTGGGAGGTTGAGTCCCCAACAATAATCTGATCGATGAATCTGGAGAAACAAATGAACTAGATGAAGATCAGCATTGCCTATTGTGGTAAGCAGCCCGAACGACTGTGACCAGGAATCTTCCGGCTAAAGAGGTTTACTAATTACTAGTCGTATGTACTCCGGAATACTTTGTCCCATACTACATATTTACAAGGGAGCTGCTCGCGTGCTCACGTTATACGGGAGTTGACTATAGTGAGACCTTTCTTTCTTTCTTTCTTTCTTTCTTTCTTTCTTATTTCATTTCATCCCATTCTATCTTCCCATCAACACAGGGAGGGAGGGGGGGGGGGGTAAATTCATCCACAAATGAAATGAACGGGAGGAAAGGCCAAAAAGAAAATGCGAAAAGAAGGACACCAAATCTCAATTTCACCTCGAATGACCACCTTGATTCAATGCGATTAGCCCAGAAATTCGCCGAAAATAACATATCTCCCCTCCTAGTAGCTTCGATGGACTTGAGTAAGGTGTGCTTTTGTTTAATAAAACAACAGTCTATGGTATGACATAGCACAATCGCATTCAGGTGTGAGAGATTATGGGGTGAATAGATCTTGGGTATCTTCTAGAGGATACGAATCCAATTAAAAATTCATTTCAGAAATCCGCCAACGCCATGCTGATGAGATAAAATATGAACCACCCCCTCCCTAGTGGACTCCCTAGAAATGAAGTTAGCATGGAGCGACTCGAATAAAACGAGGAAATGAATTTGAAGCACTTACAAATAAGTACGCCAGCTCTCGGGTCCCAAGTCTGGAGATATTCTTGGAGGCCTTCTCGTCCAAAGCTCCTTCAATTAGCTCTCGTTTCTTATCCTGGAGTTCAAGGATGCGGTCTTCGACGGTGTTCTGCACAAGAATCCGATGAATTTGTACCTCTCGCACCTGTCCAATCCGATGCGCGCGGTCGATTGCTTGTTCTTCGATGTATGGATTCCAGAATGGATCGAAGATAATAACTTGTGATGCGGCAACGAGGTTCAAGCCAGAGTTGCCCGCTTTCAAGGAAACCAGCATGATCTTGCAGTCGGGGTTATCGGTGAAATCCAGTACTGCTGAGTTTCGGTCTCCCGGCTTCATGCTACCATCATACCGCCGATAACCCCAGCCCTGACGCACAATCGGAACCTCAAGCAGGTCAAGCAGAGACGTGAACTGACTGAAAATGATTGTCTTCTCCTCGCCCTCCTGGGTACCCCGCAGAATCTCCATGACCTTTTCAATTTTAGCACTCGACACCCAAGTCTTCTCCAGCCGACGGAGATACTTGCGCTTCGATTTCTGATTCTTCGAGGCTTCTTTCTTTAGTTCGGCAAGGGTTTTCTTAGCCTTGGCCATTCTACCTTTTCCCTTGTTCCTGGACCTCTTGGACGAACTTTCCTCGCCCTCCTCATCATTTACAATGAATCGACTCAGGCTATTGTCGTCATCGCTATCATCACTCTCATCTTGCTCTTCTGCAGGCTTGGCGGACTCTTCTTCGACTGGATCATGGGAGTGGTCAGGGTCATGGACCTTTCTAAACGACACATGATCTGTAATCTTCCTCGGGTCCACTTTGCCACGGCAGTTAGGACACTTGACTTCCACGGCACCGTCATGACCCTGCCTCACAGCTAATGACGGATCGGAAATCCTTGAGAAGCACTCTGCACAGGTACTATGCCCGCAAGGGAAGAAGATGATTGGGTTTTCAACGGCATCCATACAGATGGGACATTCGAGATCATCATTGTTGCTTTTCAAGCGGATCACAACCTCCTGATTGAATTCTTTCGCGTTCGCAATCAGATCCAGTTCATCTGTGTTCGCGTTGAGCTTGACGCTAAAGTCAGTAATCAAATGGGGATGGCAGCACGCCTGTCGTAGCCGGAGGAGTAAGACTAGAATATTGGAGTAGTTTCGTCCCACGGTTCCTGCCTCGAGATACTTGTTGAACTGGAGTTGAGTTCGAGCCTCGAGCGAACTGTATAACTCTAGTTCATCTTCACTGAACACAGCGTGCACTTTTTCTGAAATCCGTCGCGGGAGTTGTAGAATTGGTTTCCCATCAATCTTGGAATCTTTAGTTCGTCGCAAGAGGACCGCCTTCAGAAGAACCTGGAGTTGTTTCATTGCTTTGCGCTGTGCATTAGCACTGGACCCCTTGAGGGGCCGTGTGAAGTCGTGATTGAACCGCTCCAAATTGCTGTAAGGCTTGATGCGGAGAAATCTCAATAGTGAGTGCAACTCTTGGACATTGTTCATCATGGGAGTTCCACTCATACACCAGCGATATGTGGCATTAAGACGACAGCAGGCAAGGGCAGCTTTCGTGTTACGGTTCTTGATACACTGAGCTTCATCAATGATCACACGATACCACTTGCTGGACGGTCCAAGGCACGGTAAAGATTTGGCAGTTTCCCTCGACAGGGCTTGTTCGTTCGCGCCAGACGACTGTAGCTCATCGTATTTTTCTCGACGCTTGAGTTCTGAAGACAGCGTTCCAAAGGTGGTCAAAACCACGTCATAGTTCTTCAGGTCCCTAAAGCCTACAGCCCGCTTTTCACCGTGCAAAACATAGACCGAGAGTTGGTGACGGCCAGGCTTCAAGATTCTTCCGATCTCTCGCTTCCACTGCTGCATCAGGGCGACGGGGGCAATGATCAAAGTCGGTTTTCGTTCCACGTCCGTAGAAGGTCGGGACACCATGAGAGCGATGGCTTGTATTGTCTTCCCCAAGCCCATATCATCAGCGAGTATACCACCTTTTTGCTCCTGCTCCTCCATAGATTTCATCCATGCCAGCCCAAGCTTTTGATGCTCCAACAACGTGACTTTGAGAGCTTCGGGAGTCCCTTCACGGTTTTCTGTAGAAATATCCGAATCGGGTCTAATAGTTTCCAGAAGTTGTTTAATCTCTTCATTGACTTTTGTTGGATCAGCTCCGTAGTAATCACTCATCCACTCCGGCAACTTGTTCATATCGTAGCCGGTGGGGCCTGGATAGGGAGGAACCGAGCTATCGTAGGATGAGAAGGGATTAGGAAACCCGCAGAAAATGGACTTCCCCGCATGTTCAAGCAGCTGCTTCCCAGCACTGAGCCTTGCCATGGTGTTCTGCAATACGTGTGGGCCGTATGCAGGGCCAGGTCCACCGATACCACTTGGACCGGGCATTGACTCTAGATAAGGATACAGGTTGGAGTAAGGTTGCTGTTGCGGAAAGCTGTTTTGCGATGAGTAACGCGAGCCGCCGATGGAATGCTGCGATGCGAAAGGGCGCTTGGAGGAAGGCCCGATGAGAAGCTCGAAATCCTGAGCTGAGATCTCGGCAATATCGCTATCATCACTATCAGGCATGATGGCCGGTTGGAGGCGCTGGGGCCCAGGCCGATTTGCCCCAGGCAACGGAGGCGGTACAAACGGTGAACGATAAATATCTGGGGTCTGCATGGCCCCAGGCATTGATCGATTGACATCGGGAAATGGTGTGCCGTTGTTTACCCTGGGAGGGGGGGAAAGTAAAGAAGACCCAGAATAGTGAGTGGATGAAGTGCTCCTGGCTGAAGTCGGTCGAGGTGACTCTTGCAAGCCTTCTAGTCTACGAGCATACTCCTCGTCGAGGCGTTCCTGTTCCTTGCGACTCTCGAGCCATTGTTCAGCTTTTCGCTGTTCGTCTTGGAGCTCGAGTATATCCTGACTGTCCAAGCCCAGCACTTTTCGAAGTTCGTCAATGCCGTCGTCAAAGTCGTCATCCTGCCCCTGCCCCTGAAGACTACGAACAGACAATGGACTCGGGCTAGAGGAAGGCTTCTTTGTTGCGACCCGTTTCAAGGGTAGCTCCAGATCATCGGTCCAATCTGTTTCGACACCATCATCGTGGGCATGATTACGATCATCGTCTTCTCGCCCACGCTTTCGAATGGTCAACGGCCCTAGAAGATGAGATTGCTCCGCCAGCCTCCTCGCCGACCGAAATGGCTGCGACGGGGGAGACATGGTCGACTGGCCCTGTCGTGAACCCCTAGGGGAGTTTACCGGACTAGAACCAGAACTTCCATCTAACTGCGCTTGATACGAAAATGAGTTTTCCGGACCCTGGTGGGGAGCAAAGTGACTATGTGGCGGGCTCTTTGTGGCAGTACCGCGTAGTTCTGCCAGTCGCGTTTCTAATGTTTTGATAACATCTAAAATCTCTTGCCTTTCAGCAATGGCATTTGGTCGTTGTTCTTCTAAGCTTTGCAAAATAACATGGTTTAGCTGAAGATCTTCCAGGAGGTCTTCTATAGACGCGTCATTTGGGGAAGCCATTGTAAATGAGTCCAAGTTGAGAATGTGCTTGTGAGCTTAGCGCCCAAAGCTGCCACCTCCACACAAAGGCGTTCTGGCTTCGAATCAGGGACAATTCACAGCTTTGCGATGTACATGAGTTAACTTGAGGTGCGACATTAAAGACCGAAGAATGTAAGATGTGGGATAAGTGATCGCTGGAGAAGATGATGTGTAGATTGACGATCGCGCTTGGCAGCGGAAAGTGGATGTTAATTCTGATGGAACAGGGCGTAAAAGTTTAAAAAGGAAGGGAAAAAAAAAAAAAAAAAGGAAAGGAGACGGGAAAATACTCCAGAATAGGCCAGAAAACACAAGAAGATCAATAGTGAATGAATATTATGAAGCTGCTGCCTGGTGTAGGTGCCTGTACATTATCAGTGGCAATCAATTCAGCTCAAGAATTTTTTTTTCCCTTTTTCTACTCACCCTTGCGTTCTCCTCCTCGTGATCTATCACATTGTCGACATATACATATACCATATCAGAAATCTATCGTCGGCCTTGAACTATTAATATCCGCTCTTTATTTACCCCTGATACAGTTTTAGAGGATCTACTTGTTTTTCTTCTTTGGTATAGTATATTTGAGATCCATATGTTTTAATCCTTCCTATACTACTTACCCCAAATGATGTAGTCTGACTGCATCCATCAGAGATTCACTGCCGGAGGCTACTAGTATATGAAGTCTTGCACTCAAACAGTCTCCACCAGTGAACATACACCAGTAGCTACTACTACTACTACTACTACTATTCTTCATTGTAGGTGAATTTTGAGTCCCGTCTGAGGTCGCGTCGACAGCTTTCCCCAATCAGGCATATCATATTCAATACCTAGGTATCCAACACTTCCTAACACCATCCAGAAATATTGACATCATGTATAGTATCATATATCATAATTATTACTGTTCACGTTTGAATGGGGAAAATGACATATCCCCCACTGGCACAGTTGATAATGTCTGTGCATCCAGTCTATACATTAGTTGAGTCTAAGTATACTCCGTGTCTTTTCTTTCTTCTGGTTCTTTTCTGTGAAATAAATGATAATGCTTTTGTTGTTTTTTCAAATGGGCTATGCTAAAATAGCCAACAATCACAGGGCATGTTGTGGTTCTTTTCTGCTGTCAACAGTGCTATCGTTTCAAAAAAAAAATCAAGAACTTTGTGGAGAGTCTAGACTACTAGTACTTATATGGAAAACGCAGAATCATCCCCCCGTCATCCGCAAACCCATCCTCTGATCGCTATCGTTGTATCGTAATTCAAGACCTTGCATAACGAACCCAACATGTTGGGAGGGACGCCATAACGGTTGTCCAGCCCCATCCATTCATCGATCTCACGCTTACAGGTCGGCATCCTCCTCATCGGGCAAAGGCTGCGCCTGGGCAAGTCGCATCTCGTCCTCGTACTGCTTCAAAAGGTCCGGGTTGACCGAGACCTCGGGAGGAGCAAGAGCAGGGGCAGCAACGAATTCCTAGATACTATCTTAGCAGGCGATAACAGTGGGTCGCAGAAAGGCAACTCACCAGCGTAGGGTTGCCGACCAGCTTCCGAGCAAGCCAGATGAAGGGCTTCTCGAAGTTGTAGTTAGACTTAGCGGAGATATCGTAGTACTGGAGGTTCTTCTTGCGGTGGAAGGTGATGGTCTTGGCCTTCACCTTACGCTCCTTGACATCAACCTTGTTGCCGCACAGCACGATGGGGATATTCTCGCAGACACGGACGAGATCACCTAGACGTTGGGTTACCCAGATATTCACATGCCGAGGAGATAAAAAAAAAGAACTTACGGTGCCAGTTGGGGACGTTCTTGTAGGTGATACGGGAGGTAACATCGAACATGATGATACCGCACTGGCCGTTGATATAGTATCCATCTCTCAGACCACCGAACTTCTCCTGACCGGCAGTATCCCACACATCGAACTGGATGGTTCCCAGGTTCTACCACAATCGTTAGTCGCCCAAATACAGGATGGCGGGGTCCCAGGCGGGGCATACGGTAGTGAAAGTGAGAGGGTGCACTTCGACACCGAGAGTAGCGATATACTTCTTCTCGAACTCGCCAGTAAGGTGACGCTTGACGAAGGTGGTCTGCAAGGAAGGATGTTAGTGATAGCGCCTCATTATCGGGTTAAGAGATCTGGTGATGGCGGCGGGGAAGGAAGGATAAAGAGTGATGACAGAAAGGCCTCCTGTGCCGAAAGATAACGACCATGAGATATGGAACAAAGACATCTAAATGCTCTTTAATGTTAAACAAAATAGATCCAACTTGCCTTTCCAGTACCACCGTCACCAACAAGGACAAGCTTAAAGGTCGGTGGGGCAGCCTCAGCCATTTTGATGTTTATGTGAGAAGAAAATGTGAAATAAAGTCTCAAAAACGATTAGGTCCCGGAAGAAGGTGATGAGTATCAAAAGTCAACAAACGGTTGCGACTGATGATAGATGAAAGGACGCGGTGTGTACGGTGAGATAGGGCTTTGAGCACAGAGAGGGAACAAAGTGAAAGGCAAACCTGGTGATGGAATTTTTGCCCCGAGTCGGTCACCAAGTTTTACATCACGTGATTAAACCTCAGGCACACATGCCCCGCAGGATTGCGGCAACTGAACTTTTTACCAAAACAAATATACTGATATGATGTAAATGGGGGAAAAAAAGAAGCTATCTCGGGGCCCTCCGCCATGATGTTTTTCGTAAAAGTATTCAAGTCATCGTCATTGATCCTAATTAGTAACTCCGTTGTGATGCCTTCTTGCTTGTCCCATTAAACAACTCTAGTCATTAACAACAACCATATCGCATGCCTCGTCAAATACAAAGGCCTTTGTCTTCAAATCACAAAGGAACAAGATGACAGCCCAATAAACCACGGCCACCCCAGTCCCGTCGTGGCACAAGCTCCAAGTCCAGTTCTGTGGCATCACTCCCATTTTGCCTGAGAACTTTGACGATTAAAGTACGCTGAAAGAATTAAAGTCAGTCATTCGTACAACTGGTCCTTTGCCTTAAGCGACAAACCGCGCCCAGATACAGGTGAAAAAAAGCAAAAAGAAAAGGATTTAAGGCTTACCCCTTCGTTTTGTTGGACCAATTCAGCCACCTTGGAGAGACGCTCATGGTTAACCCAATTAATGGTCCCGAAACTGCGTATCTTGTCTCCCGCCTTCAGGCGAGCCTGATCCGCAGGACTTGCGGCTGCGACACTGTTCACTCTTGCGAATGGTGGCCCAAGTATCGTGGCTTCCGACGAAGAATTGCCAGTCAAATTGAATTGTATTCCACTAGACCCATTTGTATTACTGACAGAAGATGTATCGCCTTGCGCGCGTTGAAGATTCGAAAAATGATCGTGAATACCTTTCTCGAGATATTTCATGACCTCTTTGTGGTCGTAGCGAAGTCGAATAACTTTCGCGCGTATTGTGCGGACTGCGTTAGGCTTAGTGACAGTTTGGACAAAAGAGAAGTATTCTTACTCTGGGCAACGTCGATATCGGCTCGTGGGAAGTCGTCGAAGGTTGTGAGCGATGAATTCATGTTAACACCGTGCTGCGAAAGACCCAGATGATTAGATATATTCTCAAGGACAGGGACCATATAATTACTCACAGATGTAAGGACACTGCTTAATGCCGAAAGTTCCTCTTCAATACGTTCCTTTTCCTGCATCAATTCGACCATGGAGAGCTTGGCCGGGTCGCGGTCAGACCCTCCGGTCGTTGTAGGACCGGAGGCCACTGTTGGAGCATGAATATTATCGTTCATATTTATTCCCATTCTAAGATAATACCAAAGAGAAGTAAGGCATCGCTGCTGTGGTTGGGATAGAAGGCCAAGAAGAGTTGTCTGTGACAGTAATAGAATAAGGTGGTGGTGGTTTGGTGGGTCTTTGTTCTGGAAATCTGGGGGAAGTTTGAATTAAATCTTGGCGTATGGTCTTCTAAAGAGACCCCCGTCACTTTTTACTTATACTCTCGATTACCGCAATGATAAATAGGCATCGATTGATTTGAATAATTCAACATAGGGATATTCTGACGTTGGTGGATATACCTCATTTATGCGTTTTGTAGATATTATCTATTTGATAGCGAGCTTGTTCCAGGTACATTTCACTTGATAAGTTTATTCTATATTAAAAAGTAGGTCATACTTACCCATAGCTTGCGCTGTTCATGATCAGTCGCATGTAGATTTTGTAGGAAGGTGAATTTTATCTTCCTTCCGTCTTGGTCTGTTTATGTTTAATGCAATATGGGCCATGACTTCCGTTTATAGCATGTGCCTTACAGTTTTCTGTTCTACGAGCTTCATGTATTCTTACTGGAGGGATGGGTCTCCTTTCTCCCCGCCGTGGACTACCCCTTTCTGTATAGAATTGTTGTTTTATCAACCACCATGGATGGCCTCAAAGAAGAGGTTGCTGAAAAGCACCATCTGGTCATGGGAGACTTCGAATTAGAGGCGAAACACAGGAATTTAACCGATTCACATGCGTCAGAAGAGCATATCCCAAGTTTCCTACCGTTTAAACGTTGGGTGAACAGTTTTAGGGCAAAAAAGAGCTACCGCCCCTGTCAGCGTCTAAGATACGTGGAGGGCTGGTCGAACACTACGCAGGCACGCTGTGATAATACTGATGCATTGCCCTGTGGAGGAGGAGGAGGAGGAGGAGGACAGGATCTACAGTGGGAATGTCTCTCCGGTCACTCATCCAATCTGGAGACTATCAAGACGAGTACCTTGAGCGTTGCCAGTCAAAGTGTAGCGAGATCAAGGGGAACCACCCACAGTACGAATCAGAGTTTCGGCTCAGACTTACGTGGGTCTATAGAGAGCTTGAGACCAGCATTGAGCTTTTCGATCGATGAGGAAGCACACAACCGCGCTGTTAAGCGGCGTAAAGTTCTTCGAGAGATTATTACTACGGAATCGGATTACGTATTTGGCTTGAAAGCCCTTATTAATGTATACCTTGGATTGGCTTCAAGAGTCCACCTCGAATCTGACTGATTGATCATCCCAGGTGCTTTTCCTTTTCTCCACACGACCGGAGATCTACCACAACCTCCACCAAATTCGCGAAATACACGAAGGCCTTCTGGCACGAATCCGGAAGGTAACGCCGATTTCTAGCCTTGCTGCGGTAGAGTATGACAGATTGGTGCCTCATGGCGTACATGAGCGCTTTAATCCTACTGATCTAAGTCCAAGAGCATTTCAGAATATATCCATGAGAACACGTTATTTCAAGAAATCCGTACTCTCCCGCTTTAAAGCACTTGCAGCAGAAACGAATGAAGCACTGGAAGTTGCGGTCGAGATTGGAAAACTAGTACGCTGCCCGAACTTGTTTGATTGGCAGTGCTGATACCGAAATCTGCAGTCAACGTCGTTTGCAACATATATGGATTTCTGTAGCAATTATGAGCAGCTTACGGAGGATGTGGATATTCTACGTCGATCAGTGCCGAACTGGTCAATTTTGGAGAATGGTATCGAAGCCTTGTCGAAGTCAGTAGCATCGATTGAGAACCAGGCCCTCGAACATAATAAATCGATGCTGTTGCATGACCTCCTCATAAAGGTTTGAATTAACCGTACAAAAAGATGTGCACTCAAATGCTGATGAAGCCTTAGCCGATCCAACGCCTTTGCAAGTACCCATTACTGCTCCAAGAGTTACTAAAGTGGACCCATATTCAGGATGACCCAACTGCGCATGACGGGATTCACCAAGCTTTGGAGGATGTTCGTACTATGATCAATCAAATCAACAATGCTCCTGGTAATCCGATCAACAAAGGGATGGTACAAAGGACCCTCTTATTACAAGAGATGCTAAGCCTCCCCAAATTGGTAAGTAGCTGGATTGATAGAAATCAAGAAGGCTGCGTACGAACGGAATTTGATCGGATTTCAGGTTGCTGTTCATCACATTTACAAACAATTGGGACCCATGGCTCTTTGCGGAGTTCTCCATGCCACATATCAGTCTTCAACCTACCTTGCAGGTGACTATATGGTCTGTGTCTTGTTCAAGAGCCACTTTTTGCTGGCCAAGATCAAGAATGACAATCGCAGCTTAGAAGTAGTCGCGTGCTTATATGTCTGTGATGTGAAGATCGATACTCTGAGGAATGGAAAGGGTAAGAATACTCTCCTTCGCCCTTTCCCTCTCCTCCCTATGCTAAGCCGCAGAATAGGCCTCTGTTGCCATGGGTGCTTCTTCTCATGGAAATTGGTCTTTCAATATCAAAATAAAAAGTTTGAGCTTGTTTTGAGTGCCTCATCCGCTTACGAAGAAAAGCAATGGAAAAGCGAGTTTCTTAAGTCAGCCGCACTATCGGCTGATATGCAAAGACCAGTTTCCTCGGAGCTGCGAGGATATTCCTTTTTGACCTTGGACTTAGCCCCTCTGGATCAAGAGTCAAGTTCCGAGCCTTCGTTCTCTCGTACGGCCTCTGTCCACTCGGTAGCAATTTCGCGCGTTGAGCCCGACCTACAGCATGTAGTGGTCAAGAGAACGCACTGCCCACAAAAGCTAGGACAGGCTGCCTGTCATGTAGACGGCGAGTTCGACCGACCGAAATTATCGGTTCCAGAGTCACCGATAATACTGACAACTCGGAGACAAGACCGGATAAGATTAGAAAGAATTATCTCTTCGGTGTACACCAGGGAATGTCTCCCATACCCTGGCATGAGCTTAGCGAAAGGCGACATTCTCTTTCGGCCCGGCACAATTATGAGGCGCTTTACTGTCCGTCAGGGGGTCTACAGATGTTCAAGTTCCGTGAACATTCCCCGAAGCCAGTCTGTTGTTGAGAAACTTTACTCTACCAGAGAGACTACCCAGCGAAAATGGTCCAACGACAGTGATAAAGACGAAGTTTTACCCGCTAAATGGGGATTTCCCGATGAGAAGAAGGTTGGCTGTCTTCCGAAATCCAGCATGGGAACCATAAAACGCAGTAAGACATTAAGGCTAAGGAATCACCCACGGTCATCTTGCGGCCTTAGCCGCCAGCAGACAGACAAGGGAGACGGAAATTGTGAGCGCTCTGAGAGTCCATTGAAAACATCGATCCGGATCATGTTCAATTCCATGTCATTGAGGCGACCAAAGAAAAGCCCGGGCTTACGCATGAGTGCTAGTGGAGGATAATGATGCAATTGGGATGGGGTGTATCTGAGATATTGCGTCAGGGGTTGAGGGTCCAAGTCCTTTCATGGCGGAAAGGAAGGTATCTATTTGTTTCGTATCGATTCGCTGAGACAGCAGGGGGGAGGAAAGTGGGCTGAGAAATGCGGTGGTTGGCGAGGCAAGTATCAGATAATGGGAAAATCTCCCCACCGAGCATTCGTTGAGTGCATCATTGACATACGGAGTGAGTAATATGCCTTGCATTATGGTCGGGGCAAGAAAAAGCGGAGCCCATCGTAAGTCATTTAATTTCATCTCTCACGGGGTATGACGTCGGAGGGGTTGCTCGTTGACCATCAAATCCGTAGCAAACGACCTTATTTAGAGGCCTTGTCAACCCTCTTCAAAAGTGGCATAGAATAGCATATTCACTTTCAAAGAACAATTATATCTTACTCTCATATTGGTCTACTTTATTTGTCTCGAGATCATCCTCCTACGTGAACGACTCTCCAGTCATTGACATCTTGAACTTTCCATCCCACCTCACCACTGAGTGACGTCATCATATACTACCTCATCTCACGCGACAGCTTCTAGACCTCCCCACTGCTTTCCAACTTCCTTTCCTCCCTCATACTTTTACCTCCAAACCGAACGGTGAAGCATCAATTACTTCTCTCTAACTGCAATTAAATTCTCCAAATACATCAAGATGCCTCGTGCCAACGAATCAACCGCCAAGGTCTTCTACAAGGGATCTTCTGAGGACTTCGTAGTCTTTGTCGACGGCATTGATATTCTCAACAACTGGCGCAAGGACCGCTCAATCCCACTATCCAGTGTGGTAAACGGCTTCAAGATCTTTGTTACTCACAAGTAGGTTTCTCCCGTCTACCTTCCCGCCCATCGCCCCAGAACAATTGCATATACTAACATCCGTCTTTACTAGGCACGGTGCTCAAGGCATCATGGACGGTGCTAGCAAGGGTATCCTGGAGACCGAGTTCGGTACTTCAAACGAGGATGAGTGCATTATCAAGATCTTGGAGAACGGTGAATACCAGGCTACTGTGGTATGCGCTTCTTCCCTTACCCTCACTTCCATCCTGAAATTCGATGCTAACTTATACTTCTAGACGAGGGAACGCCAGGATGATACCAATGTCGCTAACGGCCCCGTTGGCATTGCCCGGTGATTTTTTTTTTAAAATTTAGTGGAGCAAAGCATGTTTTTATGAGCCATGGATTGGGTTGTTTTTCGGGGTATTTTTATCTAAATGTTATTATGTATCTTGGGATGGGATGGATGAGAATATGCATGCATAAATCATGGCATCAATGAAATGATTCCACTGAGTGGAACTTATTTATTTTTGATTTTCGTTCCGTGGGATTTCCTCTTTGCATCACCGTACATTAGACTTAAAAGAGTACGAAGGTAGTATTGCTCATGTAATTGTATAATTCTAAGATCCTTGTATATAGTTACATTGAAGGGGTATTCTTCTTGGCTTGTCGTCGGCTATTCACCCATTTCCCGAGTTCGTTCCATACAGCCTGTTTCTCTGCCATGCTCATCCCAGCTGCCAGTCCACTAGTAGTGGTAGCAACGAACACCGGCGCCCCGTCCCAATCCTCACTCCGACCCATGTTCTCTGACTCGTCTTGCCATCCGTAGCGGAATTCTTCCTTCCGGATCGCTCGACCCTTACGAGCCCGCCATACGGCCTCCCAGATACTCTTGCCAACAAGACAAACGGCCTCCGGCTGTTGCTTGGCCACTTTCTCTTCTAGTATAGGCACGCCAGCGTCCATCTCCGCCTTGCTGAGCATGCTGGCGTCGCGGGTCGGACGCTCTACGATATTGGTGTTTCCGATATTATATAATTCCGGTAGCCGGTAGGTATCAGAGGGAGGGTGGCGAATCGCCGTTATCCCAGACCAATGAAGGAGCTTCCAGTATAGGTTCGATGGGTGGGCGTAGACGTACCCCGTGGCACCTGTCATGATACCCGGGTTGACGCCTACCAGGAGAAGGGTGAGGTTCGCTGGGATGGTGTCGCGAAGGAGCGAGACAGGGGACGATGTCGGTGTACTCTTGCGCGAAGACGGCTGACGGCGAGCGCGAGAACGACCTGGCGTGCTTGGCTCCGTAGCGGGAGAAGGGGACGGCGAGGCGAAAGAAGCCGGCGACGATGATGCGGAGCGAGAACGGGTTATCCGTTGCGGGAGATTAAGGACGGTGGTTGAAGTGGCTTTCTTTCTTCGCTTAGAGTTCGAATCATTGTCGTTGCTAAATTGGTCGTTGGACTCTGATTCAGACTTTCGTTTGAATAGTGTATCTTGTATTGAAGGGTTGGGGATATTCTTGGACGTGTGGAAGTATTGGTTTAGTCTGCCGTTGAAGCTGGTTTTCTTGTTAACGGGAACGTCTTCAGTATCATCTGTGGCGAGGGCTGTTTCGACGTGGAGTTCCTCGTTGATGAGGGTTATGGAAGTTGGAGGCGACATTCCACGAGGTGATTATGGAAGTTTTGACTGGGATTAGTGGTGGTTGGTATCAGTTCGCAGAAAATTTTGGAGAAGGTGAAATCTAGAGAATATTTAGAAGACTTTATATCATTATAAGCTGTTAAATAGTTAGTGTGATGATTCTATTTTCTTCTATTAAAGATCGAGCACAGGAGAATTGGTTCCTAGTAGTATGGGAGAGCGATAATCGGCCAGTCATACTGTGTATTGTCCATCACGTGCATAAAGTGCCCCATCAGGTTAGGGTGGCGAGGCATCAAGGTGGCAAGGCATCCAGGCACCGAGGCTGTCGTATTCTATTCAGGCAGTTAGTTTCCCAAGACAAAAAAGAGAACCTTTGTGGTCAGCCCAGTTGGTCTTAGAATCTCCTTTGTTAAAGACTAGCACTAGTATATATAGGTAATATATATGTATATATGTACATGATCCAAGATACTATACCCACTGAAGTCGCCAATACGGCTATTATTCATCGCTTTAGTATGTACGGAGTACTGTGCCCAATTAATTGTCACTGGCTTGGAGCAGCTGCTTTGGGGTATAGAGGTTTGCGCTTCATGGGCTTGACTTCGATCACTTTTTTTGTTGATCGCGGTGACAATGCCTCCATGTATTCTTTTCTTCTCGGCGTCCTCTCCTTCTGTGTCTCGCTATCGGTGGGTATCGATAATGGTTGAACGCAATTGCACAGAGACGATCGGACTGAAATAAGACAAGGCCATTGCTGGCTACTCATATCTCTTCTTGAGGAACCGGGGGTAAACGCCGATAACCACACAAATAGTCATTAATTATATCGTTTCAAGTCATTAGGTCGTAATTCTAGCGCTGAACACGCATCGTTATACTTTGAGGGAATTTCGTTTTGGTAAGGTCCACGGTACCGGGCAGACAACCTATCTCTTTGTAAGACATGCTATCTCTGTGACTCAAGCTTCTTCCAAATGTACGAACCTCGCCTTCTGAATAAGCCCAGAAGTATACGCCTATTCCAACAAGGTAATAGATGGCGGGATCGGTTCCCTGGTATAGGAGCATAGAAAGTAGAGCGCTAAGAGGATATAGGATAAGGCGGAACTCGATACTGCGGTGCGGTAAAGTCCCGGCAAAGTATTTCAGTGGCCATTCCCATGCGAGACCGAGCAATCCCATGAGCAGATTGAGAATTTGTAACACCGGGATCGGTTTTACTGCGCCGTCGAGGTTCTTCGTCACGAAATCCCAGAACACTTTTGGCCAGATGAAACCTTCGATAGCACTGCCTACTTGATCTGTGAATCGGTGGAACGCATTAGCTTGGTCTCTATCCAGCAGGGGAAAGTCATCATACATGCTGCGGCCGTGAGGATTATCAAGCGGGCCCAGTGGTTTTTGATAAGCCTTCCCATGGCAATCCGAATCTTCCTCGGCAACCACGTAGATTGAGAACTGAGACACTCCCGTCCAGCAAATGGAGGTTGACTTGAAAGTCGATAGATTTCTTGTCAGCGTGGCCAACTGTCCTAGTCATCGATTATATCAATTGAAGTTGCGCGCAGAGTAAGGCCCAGTGATAACATGGCAAGTGAAATCGTATATAGTTGATTGTTACTCTGCGAACAGGTTGGATCCGAATGTGATAGTAGTAGATAAAGTTAAGATTAAATGATAAATCACATTACAAAACATCAATGCGGGCAGGATCGAGCGCGGTCCTTTGTGGAGTTCAGAGAGTCATGTCCATGGAAGCGGTATGAATGGTAGATGGAGGGACAAGAAGGAATACATAGCTTCCCGGCGCCTAACGAGGGACACCACATGATCTCTATTGTCCCATCACCCTATTCGTCTGCGCGCATGAAATCCCATCGTACTCCGCACAGTGGATATGATACGCGGATTCGTTTCAAGAACCGCTCGAGACCAAGAGCTAATTGGAAGCCTGATACTGCTTCAGAGTACATATTCTCCTCTCCGGTTCTTCACGGGGATAGAGCTCTCGACGCTCATGATTGGATTTGGAGCAAAGTAGAGACGTTGTGGCACCGAATTTCAATCCCAGCACTTTCACTATTGAAAATCCTGGTTGGGCGCTTTCTACGTGCGCAAAGCAATGGTCTCTAGCAAATAAGAAGGAAGAACCGGCGAGATGGGAGGTGTTCAGTGCATTAGCGCCGCGACGGTGCGTGACAGTGGAGCGCAACCTGCAGGAGATTTACGGGAACACACTTTAGTCGCCGATACTTGTGCCTCTCCCACATTCTGATTGACCGCACAAGCCCCATGCTATTAATTAGGGCCTGGTCATTGCTCTTTGACCGGGAAGATTTTGTGAAGACCCAAGAAGCGGGGAGCAATTTCCTGATTACTGCTACGTATTTCCATGCCCGATATCTGTTCAGCCTTGGCGGTAACTGATGCTACACAGCCATATCTGCACAAGCACTCATGTCCATTCAATGTTGTCTCATAAACAAAATACAACACATAGAAGGATTAAGAGAAAAAAAAAGGGAAGACAAAGTCCAAAGGATTTCAAGGCGATTGTTCGAGGTGCAGATAATTATTGGTCTCACCGTCTTTTCTGTATTACCGCCAGTCGTTACGTTAGATCACCAACTAGTTGAATTATGAATGTTTACTACCGAGTAGACTACACTAGCTATGGGGTGGATGTGACAAGGTGTCCATCATGCAGAGCCGAGCAGTCCAAAATCCTCGTCCACATCACCTCGAGAGTTCGGATATCTTGGGCTCTCCTGACGCCAAGGCCTAACCGTCAGTGGAAATCAGAATATGCACGGAGATGGTTGCTACTTTGGACTAATTCCTGAATGCTTTTATGCTGGGAAACGATTGAAAGAGCTATATTTGGCAGTGACCTCAGTTCAATACAATAAATCCATGCGATGGACGGGGTTGCTACTCGGCTAGACCGTGCGACGGGAAGCGCGCTTGCAGAGCGCCTCTCATAGGGCAACCTCAAAATGAGTGGCAGGGTCTCCACACTCAAAGAAGCAAATCATCTGGTGGCATGAGTATAAGAAAAATCGTAAGTTAGCTACAGTGATGCCAAGGCCGTGCTGGACTCCAATCATTCTCGACTTATGCTAGAGCCACATGGTTTTCACTGGGATATGAGAAGATCAGAAGAATTTTGACGGAAGAGATAGCGATGGCCCCTCCTGATTACTATTTTTGAACGTCAAGCTAGCGGGGAGGAATAACATGACAGTGGCATAACTTGCTAATCAAGGTTCAGAGCTATTTGTGATAGATATCAAGCCGCTCATCCTCTGGCCAAGGATACGAGAAGCAAGGCTGAACTCAATGAGAATCCCACGGGGGCAAACAGACGCTTCTGACTCGAGACTGTGGCACATCACCGAGTCATACGATTAGATAGATTGAAGGCATCCCATAGCGTATTTTGGGGGTTTTGAGGCATCCTTTGGGTAAGTACATACATCGGTAGAAGTGGTGCACATAGCGTTGAAGTCACTGGATGTTCGATGCCCTAAGGTAGTGGCTAGTGAGTGGATGGAGTAAATATAGCAAAAGGTGCATATTTAGTCTCTTCCCCCTCGACCGGTGGCTTTTCCCCCTCCCTCTTCCCTGCAACCAAAACCACACCCCCGGAACCAAGGAAACAAAAGAAGAGTAAAATAGAAAATAAAAAAACAAAAGGAAAAAACAATATCGAACCTCCACCACTGGACCCCACATTGGTTCTCTCAACGTTCAAACCGCTTCTGTTCATGACCTTGTAACTGTCAAGCTAACAATGGTCGAATTGACTCGCGCCATGCCCTGGCACCAGCCCATTGTTGTTTAGTGTCATAATCTTCTTGTGTGTGGCTTTGCTTTCAGTTGCTTTAATCGGTCACTGAGCATTACGATCGCTGAAGCCCAGCACATGATATCGCGAAGGATCAAAGGGAAAAGGCAAAAGTTACTGATACATATACGTCCTGGGAACCTTGATATCTCGCCCTCGTACGCTATCACAGCTAAGGGGGCTCGATCAATATCGACGTTTCTTACGTTTCTCTCAAAAATAATACCTGAGTCAGCAAAGAGAAGATCAAAGTTGCATGGATTGCAGACTGCAAACATCAGAGCTATTCGTACGCAAACATTGCTCCCCTGATCTGAGGCACAGACACATTTTACTTCCGAAAGTCTCCCAAGGCGTTGAGGCTACAAATCGACTCTCCTCTCGTACCGCCAGTCATTGCTGGTCGATGACGCAGCTACCTGTTCTTAGTTCTCTCTAGAGCTGCCCGAGTGAATTGACTACGTTGCTTTTCATTCCACGTGAGTCAGCATGTCATACACATGGGGTTCTCTGTTTAGCGGCTCTAAGATCTTGTTCTATATAATATTTTGGGGTTCTCATATTCTTGTGTTTGCACTGGGATGGTATGTATGGCGGCCAACATGATCTTCCGACTAGCTCACTGAGAATTCTTAGGTATTTCCAAGCAAAGAATTCAAGATTGGATGCCCTCAATGCCCTGCAATATTCCGTCTGGATTTCAAGAGGCGCAGGCTTAGTATTGACATTCGATGGGACCCTGATTCTGTTGCCTATGTGCAGGAACATTGTCAAAACTCTCAGGCCTAGAATCCGATGGCTACCGCTGGATGAATCAATATGGTTCCACCGCCAAGTCAGCTACTCTCTGCTTATCTTTACCATTCTCCATGTTGCCGCTCATTATGTCAAGTAAGTAAAGGATCCCAAAGAAACCACCATAGCTCTAACACGCAATAGCTTCTATAATGTTGAGAAGAACAACATTCGACCCGTTACAGCCGTACAAATACATTTCACTGAAGCAGGAGGGATTACAGGTCATGTAATGCTGTTTTGCATGATGCTAATGTATACTACGGCTCATCATCGGATCCGCCAGCAGTCGTTCGAGACCTTCTGGTACACCCATCACTTATTCGTGCCCTTTTTGTTAGCCCTCTACACTCACGCCACGGGCTGTTTTGTTCGCGACTCTACAGACCCATACTCCCCCTTCGCGGGTGAAGATTTTTGGAACCACTGTATCGGATACGAAGGATGGAGATGGGAGCTAGTAGCAGGTGGTCTTTACCTCCTCGAAAGGCTCTATCGTGAAATTCGAGCTCGGCGTGAAACGATAATAACAAAGGTGATTCGTCATCCGTACGGTATGTTTAGAATGGTATTTTGCCCAACACATCGACGGCCTAACAATCAATACAGACGCCATGGAAATCCAATTTCGAAAGGAGAGTATGAAGTACAAGGCCGGCCAATGGCTCTTCATCCAAGTCCCTGAGGTGTCGAGCAACCAATGGCATCCCTTTACCATCACCTCCTGCCCGTTTGACCCCTACATCAGTATCCATGTCCGTCAGGTGGGAGACTTCACACGGGCCCTCGGCGACGCACTTGGATGTGGACCAGCGCAAGCCAGAGATCTTGAAGGACTCGACCCCCTCGGAATGTACGAGGTTGCCCTCGAAAACGGACAAAAGATGCCTCAACTCCGCGTCGACGGACCCTACGGAGCCCCCGCCGAGGACGTTTTCGAAAACGAAATCGCTGTTATCATTGGAACTGGCATCGGTGTCACGCCATGGGCATCCATCCTAAAGAACATCTGGCATATGCGCGCTGGACCCAACCCACCCCGCCGTCTTCGTCGTGTTGAGTTCATCTGGGTTTGCAGAGATACCTCTTCCTTCGAATGGTTCCAGTCTCTCCTATCCTCACTTGAATCCCAGTCTGCATACGAGGCAGAAAATGAAGGGCGCGTGGAATTCTTGCGTATTCACACCTACCTTACACAACGTCTAGATGACGACACTACCGCAAACATCTACCTCAATTCCGTCGGCCAGGAGGTCGACCCGCTCACGGAACTGAAGAGTCGGACCAATTTCGGCCGGCCGAACTTCCAGCGTCTTTTCACTGCCATGCGCGATGGTCTCCAAGACGGAACATACATGCCTGGCTTATATGCCGAATTCGTAACGCAGATCGGTGTCTACTTCTGTGGGCCCAATACCGCTGCTAGGCAAATCAGAGATGCAGCCGCGGCATCGTCAACTAAGGATATTAAATTCAAGTTCTGGAAAGAGCACTTCTAATAACGTTTTGTTTTTGGGTATCAGAGTTGGGCATATTGGGCTCTGGTGGCTTTATTGTGATGAGTTACGAGTTTTCTTTTATCACCATCTTTCCCCTTTTCGACAATGCGAGCTGCGTGTCATTGAACTAGTGTATGTACCTGATGATATGCAATGCCCTGTACAGTAGACCAGTATATAGTCATGAATGAATGGTTCACTCTATAGTTTGCTAGGATGAATGGTTATGGTATCTTTTCCTGTATTTCATACGTTAAGGACTGATATGATACACGTAATCAAATAAGAGGTTGTCATAGTTGCATCCGCTCATCCTCGCTATCGGCGTCTTCCGGCATGGCAATTGGCAATCCTAGAGCAGCTGTCTTCTGCTGCATCTCTGCCACAAGCTCGTCCAACTCATCTTCGATATCGACATGAATCCGCAATTCCTTCTCTATCAGGACATTATACACACTGCGTAACTCAAAAAAGTTCATACCATCACCCTTCCGTGATGCGCTTGGATGCTGCTCCCCGACGGTATCTGCCCTAAGATGACTGAACGCAAGCATGATGAGTTCTTTGGACCAAGGGCAGGCGCGCATGCCACGGTAAAAGACATCTTTGGCACGCTTGATATCGTGTTGAGATAGCTCGAAGAGGATGTAGAGTTTCCAGAGTGTGAGGTTGGAGCGAGCGGTGGAGAGCGTGTTATGGTGTGTTGAGGTTGAAGGATGTTGGTCGCCAATAGCCTTTTCAAAAGCTGCACGGACAGAGTATGGTGTAGAACCGGCATACACAGGACGGTTGAGCTCGGTGAAGATGGAGAATAAGTGTGATGTGATTGGTACTTGGGATGTGAGAATTTGATCAGCATGGTTGTGGGCCTTCGTCGTTATGTCCATGATTGTATCCCTGACACGCTCTTCGATACGGAATCGAGATTCATTCCAAGCAAAGAGGGACAAAAATATCGTGTTATGAGGGAATAAAGATATGCTATCTGCTAGCAGAGCACGGATCTGGGAGGGCTTGTATATGCCACTTGTGCGGGCGTGATAGTAGAGGAGTCTTGCACGCGCTTGGTGGAGGAGTTCAGTAGAAACGGATTTAAATGATTTGAACTGTGCTGGCAATGTTGCAAGTTTGTTGAGTGCGTCGCTGTATGGCTGGAGGGCTTTATTTAGATCCCGGGAGTTAGAAAGGTATGCTAGTATTGCTAGACAGTCTGTGCAGGCCACGAAAGTGTTGGCTTTTCCGGCTGCAAGCAAGGCCTCTTGGTTATCTGACAGTAGCTGCTATGAGTTAGCATAGTGGCGAGAGATGAAAGAGCGTGCCTACTTACACTATGAGTTTTCAGCAGGCTTGTCGGGCTGAGTATGTATTGTTTGGGATCCACCGGAGCCTTCAGGCTAGGACTGCTCAGAGGCATAGAATTGAAGAGATAAGATACATAATCTAAACTCCCAGCTTCTAGCATTTCCCATATACAAGTATGCCAAAGGAGAACAGAATCGACCTTCTCCCCCTCAGTAAACGTCTTACTGTTTTGGCTCATAGATAGAGTAGTCTCCCACACACGGTTGGCAGCCTCCAGGTTTCCTGAGCGACGTTCAATAAGAGCATACACGTTGTAGAGCCATAGGCTGGACGGCCACTTTTTAAGTAAGGATTTCGCGTACTTTGCTGCCTTGCTGCGGTCACATGCAAACTCCACTGCAATCGAATATGCAGCCAAATGGTCATTTCGTGGCATCGCCTCTACCAAAGATCTCAATACCTTGGAAACCCATCCAGGGTCGACATCGGACTGAGAGTTCAGTACGGTGGTAGCCCAAGGGCCGATGGAGGAGAACCATGCTTCGTGGTCCGCGAAAAGAGTATCGAATGAATGAACAAAATTCTGGAAATAGACCGGCACCGAAGCGGTATTCCTAGTATCAGCATCGTATTTAGGAGCCCAGCGATCAAGCGCGGAATCAGAGCTGCTCATGAACTCATTTCGCAAGAAGCTGTCACCCATCCAATGATTGGTTTTCCTCGAGTCACTGGAAAATGCAATAGGAGGAAGATGACAGAAATATAAAAAGCTGTCAACCAATACGTCTGTTGATGCCAAACCCCATACAAGTGATAGGACCTCCCGAAGATCGGTCGAGAGAACTACACGATAAGGATCATCGTTCTCTTCATCTAAGCTGCGAGCTGGAAGGCGAGCGTTGTGGATTTGTTCCCGCTCGCATGGCATCCAAGACGCGAATATAGGCTTGGAGTTGACTCGATTGTGCGGCGTGAAGGATCTGGGCTCTAAAAGAGTATTATGGCCGCTCTGCCAGCCCTTTGCGCCAACTTCACCAATACGCGCAACTTCAGAATCCCAGAAATCCATGAAAGCCGACAGCGCCTCCTCTCGATCAGTGGCAGAGTCCATCGTCCCTGATTGAAAGAAGGTAAGCTCTAGAATTGCTTGCCACAGACCCACTGCATGTTCGGCGAACCCTGCTTCCCGAATGAAAAGTGTCAAGCGAAGGAAGAGGTAGACTTGAACATGGGATTTCTCCGGGTTGTCAGATGCAGACCTGTTTAACCTCATACAGTCAATGAACGTAGCATAGCATCGTTCGTAAGTAAAGCCAAGAAATTCAGTCTGCCTGAAATCCAGGTATTTGACCCAAAGGCTGATGAAATGAGGGTTTGATTTCAATACAGCCTGCCACCGTGCTGAAAGCTTCTTCGTGTCCCAAAGTTTGGCGCCTTCTTCTAGAATTCCCAGTAGAAGGAGATCACGAGAAGCATGGTCCCCAACCCTTTTCAGGGCTTTCTCGTAAATGGATATCTTAATATCGGCCAGGCTCTTCTTTTCAGCATACGTGAGGGTTTTCGTTTCTCCTTCAGAGCCTCTCAGAAGAGATTCCTGATGCTCGACAAGGTCAATCCATGCACGGACATCGGTGGGATTGCGCTCAACATTCCTGGACAAGTCGACATTGCGCTGTTTGATCTCTTTATCAGGGTCGACTCGCACCGTCTCGTCACCACTCAAATCAGTGTCTGATACTTCTTCCATGTCACTAGGAAGGTTATCCTCATGCTTCGCCTTTCCATGAATTGAGCGATAGCCATATTTCTCGTCGTCTGAGCCCTCATCTCCTGAGGCATCGCTGCGTTTCTGATGCACGGAAGCCTTAAGTGGGAGATAATCTTTCGAGGCGTCTGCAGCAGCATCTAACGTAGGCGCTGGTCGTATCCGATGTAGTTTCGTCTTCTGTGTGTTCACCCCAGATATAATACTCTTCGACCTTGTCCTTGAACCATCGGAGCGCCAGGCATCTGCCTTTATGATCAACGCGTCTCCTTCGGCGGTATCGCGATCGATCTTATAGGTCGGAGGAAGGCCTAGCACGCTACCCCGACCTATCCGGTGGTAAAGTGGAACATTGTAACGATGAATAGTACCATATATGATATTGTACCTATCACCTTTACGATCCACAACATATAGATCGGACGTCTCCTCCTCTAGCTTCACGGTGTCTTGCGGCGCCGAGCACCGCTCGGGAATAAGCTCTCGATCGGAGTGATACGCCTCCTTATGGCCATGACGGATGTCTTTACGTTCTCTTCGATGATCTCTAGAGCTGGAATGGTCTCGGTGATGCCTGTGTCTCGAACGGTGTCGTTTTGAGTGATGTCCGTGCCTGTCTTCTTTTCTCGAGCTGTCGCGACTGCGGCGCTCGGGAGGCCGATCAGCTTCGGGTGGAGGCGCTGGTCGAGGCTTGAAGCTGGCGAACCGTGGGATGGACTTCTTCTCCGGCTAGAAAAAAATATAACGCTCAAATTAGTTGCAATGACAATTCCATTTTCCATGAATAGGGACCAACCTGAGAGCTAGAGGAATCCATACTCCTGAACGTGAGGCATCGTGAGCTTTGAGGATCAGTAGTTTGGTGGTTGTCACTGGAAAAACTCCGCCTCCGCTTCCCGCAATTTTTTCTGGTTGGAGAGGCGGCAGTAAAAAAAAAAGCTACTCCGATCACCCACCGTGCCGGCGTGAAAAAATAACCCAATACGCCTGGGGAGATTGAATTGTTGTTCAAGCTTGAGAAGTGTGTTTCTGAGGGATGGGTTACTGCTGTAAATACGGTTAAGAAACAATTTACGCTTCAAGATGGCATCGTCCCTCGCCGCGCAGCTGTCGCAGATTGCGGCAAACTCGACCAACCAGTTAAACCTCAAGGCGCAGAGGATAGCGCATTCACAATCTTTGATTTTCGACAGAAAGGTCGCTGGGTCCCAAGATTTCGATACGGTCTATGATATATGCAACGAAGGTTTCAAGGAATTATGCGAGTTGGATCCTCGATTTGCGCAATTCGAGCGCACGATCTTCAGCGAACAGAGCAAGGCGCAGGAGCGGACGGAGATGAACGCTGCCCAGAATAAGGAGCTAGATGCAGTTTTGGAGACTTTTCTTGCTTTGGTTGGAGGGAAGTTATTGCTGAGTCCTGCCGTGAAGGCCGTTGAATGGCTCGTTAGGCGTTTTCGGTACGATGGATCCGATCAATCGACCCCGAGCTCCAAACTGTTCGACAACCATGGGCTAACAGACCGTGCAGGGTACACGAATATAACACGGAGTATACGATCCTCACATTCCTACCATATCACACCACCCCTCTGTTCCTGAATCTACTGTCGATACTCCCAGAAGATTTGACCCCGACCTTTAAAATTCTCAATCCTTATAAGAAAAGCTCAATAAATCCCCCGCGCCATCCGCTCGTGCACAGTGCTACCACAAACAAGCCATTCTTCGCAGCTTTAAATAGATACACCATCCAAGTCAGCAGGGAACAAGCCGGCCACCATGCGCTTCTGACATTTTGGGCGGGTATCGTAACAGAGTCTGTTGCTGGTATGCTGGATTCAGCGCGTTCGGGTCGACGAAACATTGAGAAGGAAAACCACGATGATATCATTATGCGAGTTCTTCCGGTTTTGAATGACGGGTTAGCTATGAAGAATGTAGCAGAGCTGGTCATTGGGTGCTACATGGTTTGCGTGGCCATTGCACAAAAAGCGTCTCTGCACGACAAGGTCATCGATAGCTTGATGGAGGCTGTGGCAGAGTCTTGGACGGAAGAAACGGTGAGCTCGGGTCTTGTCTGCTTAGCTGTTCTTGCACAGAAGAAGCCGGACACTACATTACCAAAGCGTGTTTTCAAAGCCATCCTTCGGTTAGAGAACCCTCTTCAGCAGTTGTCCGAAACCTCGAAACAACACCGGGCATCTCAACTACTACTTGGGTTGGTGGCAGGCTGCGTACAAGACCTCTCCAAGCAGAAAGACACCACCCGTCTTGATTTCTTGTCGCTCATGTTCGAGAGTGAACTACTGGGAGAGGCCGAAATCGGCAGTGGCATGGCTATGGTCTTGCACGCTAGTGGCAATGTTCACAAGGATGGTGCCATGTCTTTGGATGCACAAACCCATCTCGCGGATCTGGTACAGCACTTCAGCCGGACAGAATCCCTGCGTCCTATTTTCCAGAAGACCGTTGCGGAGTCATCCTTTGATATTGATGCTATTGAACAAAATTTGCAAACAGTTATCGAGTCCGCACCCGCTCCCAAAGCCGTGGAAGATGTAGAGATGGAAGACATGGAAAGGGGAGAGGAGCAAGACAACTTCACACCGGCTCTGGAATCTCTGGCGGGTAGCTCGTTCAAGGGCTCCTATCTCAGCACCCAGTCCATCCCGGTGTACGATAATCTTGTCCGGGCTTTTGCCCTTGGTATTGGGTCACAAGAGAAACTCGATGCCTTCGCCAACCTACCAGCTCTTGACAAAGCGAACGCTACAAAATCTCCTCAATACCTGTCTTTCTTTGTTCGGGTCTTCTCCGGGTCGTATCCCATTGGCACCAGAGTGGCTGCATTGAATATGATCTCTTCGTTCCTCAATACTACCTCCATTGACGTGGATCTCCAAGCGTTACTGCCTTTTGTCTTAGTTACTATTGCTGATCCTTCGGAGCGAGTCCGTCGGGAGGCCGCTGGCATTTTGACTATCATCGGTAGCCTCCACAAGAACAAGAAGGGTGATGCTCCGGGAGGTGTCTGGGCCCGTGACACGATTTACGGTCAAGGCGGGCAGCCCAAGAATATTCAGTGGATCCCGGGTCGTGATTTACAGAAGGTTTTCGAGCGTGCTTTGCTTCCAGGATTGGAAGAATATGTCATTGATCCAGATCATATCGGTCGAGCCCTCGAGGCTACACTGCGTGGTTCGTCCGTTCCGGACTCAGAATCGTCTGAGCTTAAGAAGGCTGTTCGATTAAGCTTTTTCACCTGCCTTTGCTCTCATGCTGTTCATGTTCCGCTCTATGCGCCCAAGCTTGGTTTGCTAAAGCTTCTTAACCGTGTCGAAAAGGCTGGTGGAACGACCCGTACCAAGGAACTTGGACCGCTACTAAAGAGCTGGAGAGAGATGGATGGACAGCAGGCCAAGGATGTTTGCGAGAAGGAGCGAGTCCCCATTTCAGAGATGGAGAACCAGATTGTCTTGACGGTGACACCAAAGGAGAGAGACGCTATCACCGTGCTTTTATCGAACGTGAACCCGTATTCGGAGTCTTTGAGTCCTTCTTTCGTCGGCGCAATCTTCGGTCGTATGAAGGACGTCTGGGCCAAGGTTCCTGAAGATCGGCAAGTTCCTGCTGCAGAGAATCTGTTTGAGATATCTCTGGAACAATCAGATTCACCTCTGGTTGATGGATGTAGGGATGTCCTGCGCAGTGTAGAGCTTCCGGGAGCCGTGCTATCTCAATTCCTCCAGAAGATTCCTGCCACAGTCACCGATATGGAGGGTCTTGGACCAGCTCCTAAGAGAAGACGCACCAGCCAGAGTAATATGGTCGCAATGACTGTCAAGGATGAGGCTACTCTCAATGAACTCATGGAGAAGATGACCTTCATTCTGGAGTTGGTAGATAGTTCTTTCCCTGAGACTCATCCGGAATTGGCCGACGGCTTGTTCCAAACCCTGGCTGCTCTTCACCACTTCAAGTCTCAAGTTCAGTCTGGAATGAGTTACCTGCTCAGCTTGGCACTTGGCAGCTTGCTGGCTATTGTCAACCGCTCGAAGACCATTGGTAAACCGCAGTTCGATACCTCCGTGATTCGTGCCGATCTGGTTGTCGATTGTGTCCGCACTACCGACAGTCCTCAAGTGCAGAACGCAGCCCTTCTCTTGGTCGCGGGTCTCTCTGTCATTGCCCCCGAGTTGGTTCTCCACAGTGTGATGCCAATCTTCACTTTCATGGGCTCCAGCGTGCTTAAGAAGGATGACGACTACTCTGTTTCCGTGATTGATCAAACGATTGACCAGGTCGTTCCGGCCCTTATTCAGTCATTGCGTAACCAGAAGCGTGATGTTGTGTCAGGGACATCCGAGTTGCTGCTCAGCTTCACCGCTGCCTTCGAGCACATTCCTTCACATCGCCGCCTCCGACTTTTCCACGCCCTTATTACCAAACTCGGAACGCAGGACTTTTTGTTCGCTGTTTTATCCATGCTTGCGAATAGATATTCCATGGATAAGGATGTTTTGATCTTGATGACTGGCTTGGTCTCGGATGCCAATGCCCCTGTTGAACTTGCCACTTACAGCAAGTACCTCGGACTGGTCAGCGACTCTCTCAAGGCGAAGCCTGGTATCTCACAAGTTCTTCTTGGAATCGGAAGTGATGACGGCCGTGAGCCTCAGAAGGTTGCAGTTGACCTTCTCCGGGCTTTGGCTTATTTGTTTAGGCACTCTTCTCTCAAGTCAAAGATGGCCAAGGCTTTCGCAACAGAGGAAGGTGATGAACCTCAACAAATCCGCGCCCTCTTCTCGCAGATTCTGGAACAAACCTTGGCAATTGGAGACAACATGCAGGACATGAAGTCCGTCGGCCAGGCAAGTGGCGAAGTTCTCAGTGCTCTGTTCGGAACCTTATCGCTCGTTGATTTCCTCGACACGATCGAGGTATTGCTTGAGCGTCCCAATGATGAACTCCGTCGCAAGGTTCTCCGGCTCCTGGAAGGCCGGTTGCGCCAGAACCCCGAACGCGACAGTCCTTCCCAAACCAGGATGTTGGACTTTTTGTCCGTCTTGGTCAAGATTGTCGAGTCTTCGCCAGACATCCTGCTCAAGCACGCTGCGGTGGCTTGCATCGACCGCATAGCCGACAAGTATGGTAAGAAGGATCCGTCGAAGGTTATCCCCGCCGCCAGGGTTGTTGCTAGTGAGGTATGCATTGGACAGGAGGATGACCGTATTCGCATCATGGGCGTGCTGTGTCTTGCCTCTATGGCCGAAGTCCTGGGCCAAGCCATGATTCCTGCCCTGCCGGACACACTCAGTCGCTCGCTGGCCTTACTTGAATTGAGCTTGGAGGATGGCAAGGAGAACCCCAGGTTGCACGATGCCGTTTACTCCCTGTTCTCAGCTCTTTTCGTCCACCTCCCCTACATGATCTCCGCTTCTCATCTGGACAAGGTCTTTGTGCTTTCGTACAAGTCCGCCATGAACGATGAGTGTGAAGAGGAGAGCCGGCAGGAGGCACTGAGACTTATGGCCAAGAAGGTTGATGCTTCTGCAACATTCGGCGCAGTCGACCGCAACTGGCAGCATGCTGTGCAAGCCGGACCAGAAGCTACGAAGGAAACTCTGGAAGTCGTCAGCATGGCCATTGAGAAGCATCCCAAGTCGTCTACCGCGAAGAACCTCCCCGTCATCACCAACATCCTTTTCAAGGCGTTCGATTTGCGTCGTGAGCAACTCGCATTGGAATCGGATGCTACTTTCGACTTGTCCGATGTAGACGAGATCGAGGAGACCATCAACGAGGTCACCATCAAGATGATTTACAAGCTCAACGACTCAACCTTCCGGCCTATCTTCGCAAAGCTCCTCGAGTGGGCAACAACCGGTGTTTCAAAGAAGGATACACAGGGCAGCCTGGCCCGGCTCACGACTTTCTACAAGTTCCTGCAGGTCTTCTTCGGCACCCTTCAGGTATGCACAATATGTTCCCAAACTTTCTTCAATCCAATCAACCCTCTTCTAACGAATCACAGTCCATTGTCACCGGCTACGCCAGCTACATCATCGAGAACGTAGTATCAATCCTCAGCAAAGCCAGCCCGTCCAACCCTAACACCAAATCCCTCTGGCTGGCAACTATGCGCCTGCTCAAGAACGCCTTCGAGCATGACCAAGACGGTAAGCTCAACAACATTAACCGCAACCCCTAACACAAGCAGATCAACTAACCCAACCCGAAACAGAATTCTGGCAATCCCCTTCACACCTCACCAAAATCGCAACACCCCTCATCTCCCAACTCGCCCACGCCACTCACCCCACAACCGCAACCCTAGTCATCAACGAAGCCATCCCAGCAATCACCGAACTGGCCGTGGCAGCCGACTCCACAGATAACCACAAGGAACTCAACACAGTCCTCATGCGGTACCTACGTCCCTCAGCCGGCCCCACCGGCAAAGCCGGCGGCGGCGAGAACCCGCACACGCGTCTCGCAGCCCTCAAAACGGAACAGTCACTCACAGAGCAGCTGGGCGAGGAATGGCTTGCTCTGTTGCCTGAGATGCTGCCGTACATCAGTGAATTGATGGAAGACGAGGACGAGAACGTGGAGAGGGAAGTTCGCAAGTGGGTTAAGCAGATTGAGGACGTGCTCGGGGAGAAGTTGGATGATATGTTGACCTGATGTGCTTTCCGATTGGGACGAAGTCAAGTTTTCAAAAGAGGTTCTGGGCATTTTTTAGGCGTTGGAATTCTGTCTTGAGTGGAGATGTTTTATTTTTGTGTATAGAAAAGTTGGCTTGGTTTGTCGTGTGATGTGCTGTTGAACATATAATTCATAGATTTGGTTCTACCTATCTACCAGTAGAACTTCTTTTTTTCAAACAACATGATTTCGCCGTTCATCTTCTAGTATAGTATATACCACACAGCCAAGAATTACAATCAAAACAATCAGCATGACCTCCTCCACTAGCACTAGATACATTGAGTTCTAATGGAAGGATTGAATAAACAGAATCTCGCAGTGGTTCTACTGAGTCTATCCAGGAAAGTGGTATTTTTGCCGGATCAATATTGTCTAATCATAGCGAGGCACTTAGAAACGAGGCACATTGGGATTGGACCCTCGACTTGATGATCCATGTCAAAAAGATTAGAATAAACAGTCTTGAAATCTTTCTATAGAACTCTAGGATAATTCTCAAATCCTGTGGTACAGAGCCAGAACGACAGAGTCTCATCATGTTTTTTGATCAGTTTTAAATCCATTCCGGACATTTGCGTATTTCGACCAGGAAAATTCATATAGTTTTCGGATTTTTCCAAAGCGTCAGGGCCACCGAGTTCTCGAACAAGCTGAGCCATATTAGTCAGTACATCATTTCAATATCTAGCAAACAGGTATATTCGAGGACAAATAGAAGTGAAGGAATAAAAAAGACATACCGTACCAATAAGGCTGTGTTCCCCAACTCTATCCATACTGGTTTCCCACCACATTCCACCTGCAAGGCCGTTCGTGTTGATATACCCCGCCTTGACCATGGTCATGTTCACCGTATCGTAGGAAACAAACATCTTTGTTTTCTCATCGTAACTATAGCTGGCCCCTGTCATTGGTAGTTCAACAACCTTTGCATTAGCCAACGGCAAAACCTTGTAATGCCAAACTCTGGCATCGCCCATGCCCGTCCCAACATCAACGTAGGGTTGTCCTAGTCCGGCAGTGTTGACGAATGAGCGGCCGTAAAGCGTCATTCCGAGGACAATCTTTTTGGGTGATACACCATTGGAGGTATAGAATTTTATAGCATCATCTGTATTGGCGGGTGGTTTCGGGATTAGAGGTGTTGGGATAGAGATTAGCTGCGTGGCCGGTTGTATTTACCCAACTGCCGACGTAGTCGTATGCCATCAGATTCCAGAGATCGAGATATTGATCCATCTCAGACATAGGAAGAACTTTGTAGTTTGAGGCACCTTGAAATCGTCATTAGTTCTTTTTTTCTGTGTTTTCGAAGGGGCCACACATACCGGCTGAGCAGGCAATGGTTAGGAGGAAATGGTTGCTGTTCGCATGCTCCTTGCTGCATCTGTCCAGTTCCTGTTAATTAATTCTTAGCGGTGTGATACAAGAGGGGTATGAGAATCGTAATTAAACAACTTTCCATGTGTATTTTCTAATGTATACGCAGCACATACCTCTCTTACTTCCTTCAGGAGAGCCACCATATCTTTTGCACTATCTTTTTTTGGGATACTACATGCTATAAGCCCTCATGAAATGGAAAAAGAGAATATATGAAATGGAAAAGCTTACCTCCCAATCGATGTCCAGCCCATCAAACCCCACGTCATGCATCAACTTGACGGCCGACTGGGCGAAGTTCTTTCGGTTTGCGTCAACCTGGAGAATACCAGCCCAGCTTTGTGAGTTTGTACACCCGCCGATCGACAGAAGGACTTTTAGATGTCTGTTCTTCTGTTTCAGGAGACCCAGTTGTTTGATACATCCGTAGACATTGTCTTTATCTTCTTCCGCCGGGTCTCCAGGGAAGTGTTTATCGTAGTCAGACCATTGATCCCATAGCCGAACCTCACCAGCTTCGGTGATGTTCGCAAAAGCGTAGAGAACGTGAGTGAGTTTGTCGACGGGGATATGCTGCGGGTAGTGGTCATTGTATATGGCCTAGGCATTCATGTTAGGAAAGTCTGTTGTGCTGGTTTGATAGGAATGAGGGTGGGAGGTAAAAGCTAATATTAACCCAATTTGCATAGTAGGCCATAGATATATACCCGTTCTCAGGCCTAGAAGTATCATGTTCATCCTTTGAATGCGGGATGAAGGCAGCACTGGTGAAGCATGCGAGGCCCCAGAGGAGGAGGAAGAAAGTTTTCATCGTCAATGATGCTAGTAGATGCCCAAGTATATGTGTCCATCGAGGAGATACTTCGATACGGTGCAGTCCGGACTGAGCATAGAAGAAGCCTCAAGGCTGTATAATAATAGCCTGAAGGTGTTGTTGATAAGAAGGAATCCATGTTGCACTTATAGTATTTTGCTTCACGTCTGATATCTGTATAATGCAATAACCAATGAACGTCGGCAGTCTGTCAGACACCACAGGGAACTAAGGGATGATTTACTCTCTTGGACGGCTCTTATAAAGACGCATAGTCCGTGCTTGCTTTGTCGGGTGAAAGAATACTTGGGCATTCGCTTGATGTGTATGGCATTGTGTTCAATGGATGCTTTGTTTGGCGGGACTTTCAGGGTATGTTTCAAGTCTGGCGATAGTAGATTCATGGATGTGTCAAAAGGAGGGTCTTTTGTTCAAATCCACCTTCTATGAAGACGCAGAAAAGGAAAGACATGGGGTGTGATCAGGGAACAGATTGATGCCTGTGATTTCAGGCAAGTAACAAGTCTATACCCCAGGAGTTAGGTTAGACTACATATACGGAGTAGAACGGTGTCGATATCTTGATTAAGTTAGACTGTATTAAACTAAAGTATTCTAAATTAAATTAGGCTCAGCACAAACGACTCCAAACATGATTTCGGACCCTGACAATAACCGGATATCTCGATCAAAAACGCCCTTGTGCGTTATTGCTATGGGAATTTCATACAAAAAAAAAAAAAAAAAAAATCCGGGTATATTCAAAACAAAGCACTTTCTCTTAACGCCGTGGAAACATGAACTTTTGTATATCGTGAAACCCCCTGCATCCGGGGTTGAATGCGGGAAGACCTTCAACAAGCAGTCCCTACGCTTCCAGCATTAACCCTGGGGAGACGTGCTGTAGACATCAGATCGATCGAACGGTCAGGAGGTAGAATCGGGCCTTGGTTCTCTGAATACTCTGGTGGCGCCACCTGGACCAGTGTAGGGGGCGCGACACTGCGAGGGCTGAAGAATTCTGCATTAACTTCATGCTGGGTGATCTCATGTTCAGAACCCTTTGTCTTTGCATCGGACCGGGACCGGCTTGTGAATTGGATGGGGATCTTTAACGTAGCCGTTGGGGTCAGGATATTAGCGTTTGGCGTATGGTAAGAAATGCTGAGTTCGAGGCAATATAAGCGAGAGATCAGACACGAGTGGAAGGTCGGGACGAATGCTCTCGTCTTGGGAAGAGTGATGGGCACGACGACCGATGCGGTATAATAGGTCTCTCCGGTAAAAGACGCCGATGGACCGGTTAGAGATTCCGAGGATGATGTTGACTCCATTGAGTCGCAGCGACTGAGGCCCCTCGGGCTGGTATGCTTCGTCCAGTGTGCAGATGCCACGCACATGGTGGAGAGGGGGACCGTCTCGGTGTAACACCCTTGACCTATCTGTGCCCAGGGCACATTTCGGGGGGAAGGATAATCACCCCAGGGCTCTGCGCTGAACAGACTGGACACTCGGAGCTTACTCCATATCGTGCCCAGGCGGGGAGGTTCCTCATTGCCCACGGGATCGAATCGTAAGTGTACTGTAGCAGCAGTGCTGACCGAATCAGTGGCCTCGCTGTTTGGCGGGCACAGTTGCACAGGCTTGGGCTGCGACGAGGCGACAACCAGTCGGCCCAACTTGCCTCTCATGAAACCGCGCTTGACGTCCTTCTCCTTCCGAATGCAGTAGCTGTCGTCATCCGCGATGTTCAAAGGTGGCTCCTCGTCCACGGCCGGAATGATCCGCACCTTCTTTCCTACCGAGGCCAAGGCCTTTGACGGGGCATTCTCTGGTTTGCGTTGCACGCTCACACGGATCAAATATGATATCCGGCACATATCTGGGGCTAGGTCATTCAAGAGCGACTTGCCATCATTGGCTAGCATGGGATCACCGAGAGAAGGCGGGAGCAGAGTGTGAGAGCGTTCGACATGGGCATTCGTCTTTGCATGGCTACATACATGTGGCAGTAGACGATCGGGCACGACAAATGTGAATGGAAACTTGTAAGTGCGCCCGGCCTCCAGCACACGGGGCATAGGATAGGCAGAGTCCTCAATCGGTTGGCGAAGTCGGAGGAATGTCTGGTAAGCACCTGTACGGCCTGGCATCGCGACACGCTCCACGGAAGTTCTCGATGTGCCTGTATATATGAGTAAAGGCTCCCTCCAGCTTTGATTGGTCTATCCAGTCTGGGATTTCCTTACCCTCAAAGGTGATTTCAACATCATCAAAACGAGTATCACGGTCTACCGTTATCACTGCCGTCCCCTCAATACGATCCTTAGTGGTATATGAACTGACAAACCCTTCAGTCTGTCCGGTGAGTTCAATGTCGACCTTGGGACGCGACTGCGTCAAGGACTCCAACGTGCTGGAGCTACGAGTGACAAATGAGGTCATTTCGGCTGTATTTCACAAGTACAAGAGATAATACAGAGAGAAATGCTCAAAGATATTGTGGAGAGCGCGTCATGCGCAGCACCCCGGATTGGTAGTAAAGAGGAGAGATGGTTACTGAGTAAAAGGAATTGGATAGCAACGTGGAGAAAAGAAGAATATAAAAAGAAACGAAGGGAGACGCCAGCTGCGAGAGAAAGGTTCTAAATTGAATGTAGGGATGGGGTGATGGTTGTCGTTGGGTAATAGTAATGGCGAGCTGTGGAGATAGTTTGATGTATACTTGCAGCACACTCAAATTAGATGAACAACGATAGATATCCTCTTGTAAGACCCCCCGGCAATTGAAATTATTAAATACCCAGCTCATATCCCCCCTTCTGCGTATTTCTAATTGACCAATTTGAGGACATGTCAATCCTCAGGGCGCAAAATGAGTCACGAATCGAGCAAAGAAAGAGAGAATCCATTGATCGGTCATCCTCAGCACGTGTTGACGATAATCCACTTGTTGGAAAAAAAAAAAAGAAAAAATAAAAAGTCAAAAAGAAAAAAGATAAAAAAAAAATATTTAATAAAATTAGACCGAACCAACAAAACTCACACACCGACCACATGAATGAATGAATGAATATTTTCCATAGTTCGTCTCCATAACACGAATTCCGGTCCAGATCCACTTTTCCCAGCGATTGGTCCAACTCCCGATGATCCTTTGCGCCCTTCCGTGACATTTGCAGTCAAATCCAATCCCGGATAATATCAACCCTTACGCGATGCCGACCTCACGCCCTGTGTCATATTGGTCATGAACTTTACTCCGGAATCAGAAGTTATTTTCCCCCATGGGACATGGAGAAGAAGGAGAAGAAGAAAGATAACGAGTTAATAGTAAGCAATCTAACAAATACACAGTACGTACGTAGGTTGGTGACGATCATTAGACCAATAGTTTGGCATAACCCTAAATAGAAAACACCCTTTAATGGGACTTCAAACTCCTTACTCTCTAGCATTCCAACCAGGTTCCTATCGCGTGATGATCGTAGATCTCACACCATACTGAGCAGGGTCTTCTGATGACCGTTCGCCCCTCATGAACTATTCGTCAACCATTGCCCATAGTCTATGGGTTGTCTTGCGTGTTTTACTGATTCCCAACCTTGAGACATGTGTGACCAAGGCAAAAAACGACCTCAACCAGCTTGGAAGACGATCGTTCCTAATCAGAAGCCCTCGTATACTAGTCGTTCCGAGTACCGAGAGGACTGAACTAAAGAGTCTAGCCCATGGAATGAAGCGAATAAGAACGTTTACCCGCTCCAAGTAACTTCCTGTTGTCGCAAGTCGACCGTTTAGCTCTGCGCCCTACAGCTTCGGGTCGAGATCCACGTCTACCGCACTTTCCTTCGTCCAAGATTCTTCGCCAAGGGATCTATGGACTTAATTTATCCCATTGGTTGTCCATGCGTTTTCTTGGTCTCGATGCTGTCATACTTCAATTATTAATCCTGATCATCTGCAAAAATTGAACTCAAAAATCACCTTGGAAAGAATCTTAAACCATTCCCCTTCTATCTATCTCCTGAACAAGAATAGTGGAATCCCCATAGTTCTGGCGACTTCATTTCCTGCTATATATCCCTCATTATCATTAGTCACTCCTTCATTAGAAACCAGGAACGAAGGGTACGCTATTTTCACTGTCTCCAGCCGTTTTTTCCACGGGTCCGCGTCTAGCCGTGGCTAAGCGACGTCCATGAGCCGACCGCCACGGTATGCCGACGGGAAACTAAGAAAACTTGATAGCATCTTAAGTGATACGATATAATAATGGTTTCTAGCGCTGGATGTCGCCATCTGTGAAAATTTTCTCTTACTTACCCCGGCCCGGTCCCATTTCTCCTTCTTGGCAACTGGGCTAAGTCGCCTAAGGAGCAATCACCGAATCACCGAATTACTGTAGAACCAAACCATACAACGACTTCTTGTCACGCCCGTAGCCCTAACAGCTGATCTGGGAGGATAATATTATAGAAGGAACAGGTGTAAACCAAATAGAGCCTGATCGTTTTCATGCAAACCTTAGCTGAGTAGAAAGAAAAACAGCTCTATAAACTCTAAATTATTATTCCCCTGCAGATCACAAGCAGATCCAGCAGCTACAGGCGGTTATTCCAGGTACTGTTGACACTCGGGCCACTTCAGACTTTCAGCTGTGAAAATGTCTCAAAATCAGCTGTGTTTTACACAAATACAGAGTGAGCTATGGTCGTAGTCTCTATTAGATGCATGAGGTACTTCTGAATCGCACAAACGAGGTAGTAGATGCCGTTCATCACAAACGTGCGCCATGCGATGTTTCGTCTCTGATAGTGATATTCTGGTAACTCTTAGCTAGAACCATAGTGTAGTAAAGCATGGCATTGCTCCTTGCAAACTTAGGATTGCTTCAGAGAACAGAAAATCTGTTGCCAACTTGAAAAGTAATGATCGATATAGAGTACTTTAACATTTTATTGTCATTAGGTGTATGGAACGGCAGCGGATGTCCACATCAGGTAATGAAAGCAAACCATCACAAGCCAGGATACTATTATCAGAGCGTCATAGTACCGCCAGCCCGCCTGAGCGATTTGACGAGAGATGAAGCGTAGTATTAGTGCAAGTGTACTAAGTGTAAAAAACAGTGCAGCAACGGTGCATACCATTGGCCGATGAGTGCTGGGAGTGGTCTGATTTGCCATTATAATTACTTGTACTGATGGGTGGGCTTCGAAGAGCTTCGGGTCTAGCACTTATCATTAAAGGCCCGTACAGTGAGTGGTCAATGCTGTAGGACAGCAGCATATGGAGGCTCCTGGTACTGGCCATTGTAAAGCTAGGATGTGACACAACCGCATTACAATGAGAGATCTATCTGTAGCTACTACAATAGAGCATATCCTTTGGCTAAATTCTTTGCGTCAGGGCTAGCCACCTAGTGGAACATTCTGTAGACTCGAAGACACAAGAGCGAACAGCATTATTGGTAAAAGATCTAGAGTGTTAGCAGCAATGATCATTCGTTATTGCCGTTTAAAAAACGATGCAAATAGCAGCAGCTAACACCCTTGAAGGGGATTCAGTTCTCTTTTGCGGCCTTTAAGTAGGATACAGATAAGTACTAGTGGTCTTGTTTGCCGATAAGTTAGTCTCTTTTCTCGTAATATTTGATGTCATAATGACATGGGACCCTAGGTGACAACTAGCATTAAGAAACGTTAGATATGGCAGTTCTATCCGACAGCCTGGGCATACCGGATGCTGGTGGGCAGTCCCTTATTATAGAAGTGACATACATAGATGCAGTTACTGAAACCTTGTGTTTGCACAAATTACATGTAGAATCGGTTTATCACCACGAGGGTACAATCAGAGAGCAGGAAAGTAATATATGGTATTGACTAGAGCAAAGCACTACAAGAACAAGTGTCCCGACGGATAAATTACGGTTTGTATCCGTGGCATGCGGATAAAACCGTACTCAAAGATCGTCGAGGGCGTGAACCTCTTTCTTGTCTCATACAGAATAAACTCTGAGAGTTCATGCTGCATCCAGCTCAAGATCAACCGAGTGAAGCGGAGGACCGAGCGAGGCAAGAGACGTCAATATGCAGATCCACACGATACTGCGTTCTCCCAAACTCTACTGGTGAAGCTGAAACCGGAAGGCACCAAGTTGTACGGTAGAAGCTGTACATGATTATATCTCACAATCGATTATCGGATATCTAAGAACCCCGGTACAGAAAAAAGAAGTCGCTAGACGCCGTGTCCGCTAAAATCAGTACGCCACTCTCGTCCGCATATCCTATACAAGAGTTAGTTGAATGCTCGCACAGCATGGTACCGGGTAAAACATACCGAGATCTTCCGTTCAATTTCTCGCACTGAACGGTCAAGTTCCGCAGCAATCATCATCTTCGTGTCATTAGGTAATAAGAAATACGTCTCACATAAGTCACCGTCAATGACGCCTTTGACAGGCGCATAGTAACTCCGGTAAATGAGGTGGTCCCGTCCCGCAAGAGGAGGGTTCTGTGCTGCCAATTGCATCTCGAGGTTTTGGAAGAAGTCGACGTCCTCTCGGCTGACAAAAGGCACGAGCATTCCAATAGTACCTTGGAATCCAGACCAGACGAGAATATCTCGCCCACCGGCTACAAGCTGGGTCTTGTGCAAGGTGGTCGGAATGTCCTGGGTGTAAACATGGATCATGAGCTCCAGACGGTTCGGGGTACCGTGGAGATAGCCACGTTCATGGATCAAATGTGCGCCCGATCCATCCTCATCAGCCTGTTCGGATATCTTCTTGGGACACCGCAGCATCCAGATATTGCCGAACTTGTCACCACCAGCGGTGGTTTCATAGTCAACCATTGTCGTGGACGTCGTCCAGCGCGAGACGGAGTCGTCCACAAACGGAATCAAAACGTTTTCCTGATATTTGTATACAACATATGTAACACTCTCACGAACGTCACTCACGACAATCCTGCTGCCTTGTGTCTGGAGGCCCACGATCGTCTTCGGAACCACTTGGGCATTGCATTTCCTGAGAAGTTGTTTCATTCCCAAGTCATAGATCCGGAGCATTGAGCCAATACCAGCAGCCAGTCGGCCTTGGAAACCAAGTAGAGCGAGAGGAGGTTCTTCGACCTTGGTCTTGTGGATGAACTCGAGCTCTCTTCCATCTTCTTGGAACCTGTAAATATGGATGTATCCTCCGGCGGAGGATGGAGGGTTGACATTCATGTCTTTTGCTGTTCCTACAACGAGGAAGGTCTCATCATCCTGACTAGTGAAGGGAACAGCTGCAACACTGACAGCAGCCTCATTTTCTTCAAGCTCAATTGTCGAGATAACAGCCTTGGCGTGTACTGGGTCAACAACCTGGATACACGAGGCCCAGTGACCAGAGCCCCGCGGATATCCAAATTCTTCGGGGGGTAGCACGGTTTCGTCACCAGTACGTGCCTTGGAATCCTCTAGTAGTTTCGCTCTAGTGGCTGGCGACAGAACATTGTTGTCTGATTCAATGACATAAAAAAGTGGTTGCTCAGGGTGTTTCAAGAAACGGCGGGGGGTGTAAGCGAGAGAAATCGACTGCTGCAGCATATTGTTGTCAAGCTTTTCGATGGAGAAGATCCTATCACGTCAGTTAGCAAATGCAAATATTCGCAAGAAGTAGCTGATGTGTAATTTTCAAGATAAGCTTGATCTCAGTAGGAACAATTGGAAATAAAATAATAATAAGCTTCCACATGGGTTTTGGGGTCCCATATTCTCATCATACGATCAGGGTAAACGGAGCAAAGGAAACAGGGAATGCATCATACCTAAGGTTTTGGCCTTGAATACCAACCATGCCTTCCAGACACTGCTCACTCGAGAAATTCCAACCCCATTCAAGTGGCACGTAATCCAATGGAGTAAGCATGAAGCCCTTTGTCTGAATGTCTGAATAGCCCAGCCAAGGACGTGAGCTCAAAGCCAAGACAGCGGTTTGCCCTTTAACCGAGACCTGGAATAGCTTGACGGGCTTCGAACCTAGAAAACGTGTACGCGTATCCGAAAGTTCACCAGTCACCTCATCCAATACTGTTCGAAGGTATACACCAGAGTACAGACCGATGTGAAGATAGAGTGTCGTCCCGCCAGAGCTGGAATCAGACATGGACATGATGTTCAAGGCGGACGGGGCTGCAGTAAGGGCCTGGACAGACTTGTTTTCCAAGGTGGAATCAGGGTCTAAGCTCAGAATGCGGACTGTGGAGTCGTCACATCCGACAGCCAAGAACGAGCTCCGAACACGACCTTCAGGGACCTGCCCCAGACTGAGACATGTCACAGTGCCGGACATCTGGCGACGTTCGTCGTATTCAGCAAGTGTCCCATCAGAATCCATCTCAAAGTACACGATCTCTCCGGAGCTCAGTGCTACAGCGACTTGGCGCTCATTTGTCGCGGCTGCCACGATGGACCGATGTTGAGGTGCAGGCCACTCATTCACTCGACGATCGACCATAATATGACGAATGCCTCGAGGGTGGATTTGGATTAAAGAATCCTCCCCAAGCTGTTGAACGGCAAGAGTAGGGGCAGATGACAGAAAGCCAGTATCAGTTACCTCCTCCACGGTTTCACCGATACTGAGAACGAGAGTGCCATTCGCGAAGGAAAGGATAATGTACGCATCAAACTCATCAGCCCGAGTAAGTTTGGTAGTCCAAACAGCCGAAGGCACACTGGGGAGTTCCGAGTCGACGATTTCAGAGACCTCCAAGCCATGCTTCAGAGTCCTGAACGTGCTACGAGCACCAGTTCCCGAGATAGTATAAATCTGGGGAGCATCTTCTTCAGAAAGGTTGGCAACCTTGCTATCAATTAACGGATTCAGGGAGTTGATAGTCTCAACGAGATTCAGATTTTCCGCACTTCGCGGTCTGAAATATACTGGCTCAAGTGGGACAGAGGGATCCGCAGAGAAGTCTTCACTGCTGAATTCAATTTCCTCGTCATCATCACCGAGCTTCTCAAATTGGTAAAAGTGGTGATTCCCTGCCTCACTGGCAACATACAAGAAACCACTCTTCAGGATCAGCAAGTTCGACGCGACGGGAACCGTGTCGAAGTATTTGATCTTCAGTCTTTTCACTTCGCCAGTCAGTTGACCATTGTCGTCTTCGACCATGTCAATGGTGAGTTTGAACAGGTCACCATCTTCGGTTTGAAGGAGGAAGAAGAATGCACCCCTCATCTTGTGCATCACACCGGCCGTGACAAACCGTTTACGTTCGGGATTCTCTGTTGGACCACTACGCCGGGGAATCGGTACCCTAAAGGCATCTTGGTTTGAGTGTCGGTACGTGACGCTGTCCTCAGCACAAACCAGGACTCCGCTAGGGCCATCGGCACCTCCGGGCACCTGGAAAAGCATCGACGACGTGCGGTCGACAGGGTCTGCCCACTTGCGCACGACATGATTCAGTCCTAGGTCCAGTTCGTAGTACACTAGAAGCTTCTCAGCTTCTTCGAACGCCTGACCCGTAGGATCCTGATCAGACTCTGAGTAGTCCACCTCAAGCGCCGCAAAGATCGGGTTTTCATACCCTACATCCAATGCCGACATAGCAAAGACTAGTGTCTGTGGCTTGTGTGCTTCAAGCGGTGAAGAGATCGTCAACTCGGCCTGCGAGTTCCGATTCAGAACATAAACGAGCTTATTCTTCTCAACAGATGCAATGAGACAAGCTCTGCCTTTTGGATCAACCGCTAGATATTGGCCCGGGATCACACGGCGGACACCAGATTTGCCAAATGTCTCCAAGTGGATACGGTTGAACCGATTCTGGGAGGGCACATACTCAATGATAGTGATGCGTCCAGAGTCGGAACCAATGATGATGTAATCTAGATGCACCTTTCAGCAAAAGTCAAGGACTAGCACCCAGCGTCAACGTTGCTGACCGGGGCACGTCCCACCTCCAAGGTGGTCGGCTCGGCAGTTAAGGATCGTGCTGCCCGGAAGCTTGAAGAATCACTAAGATGATCTCGGAATCACACCAAGGGGAATGTCGAACATACCTTTATTACTCCCAGCTAGTCGGAAAGCAGCCAGAGAGCGAATGATGCCAAAGACATCTTGGGAAAAAAGCGGGGTGACTTTGCCCTGAGTGGGATCGGGACGATGGATAGTGAGCTTTGACCCCGACGCGGTGACAATCTGCTGTTCCTTGGTACCGGCAAACTGACCCAAGATGGCCTGTGTAACAGCAGTAGGCGGCTGGATTGTCAGAGAGTACATGAACATATGCGAGGTGGTAGCCATGATGGGTAGCTAGGCTCCTTCCAAGCCTGGAGCAGAGACGATGCTGTGTTTTGTTTACTGCACAATTGCAACCAAAGTTGACTTTAACGTGATACCATTCCCATTGCTGCAGATATAGAGCTTGAGGAAGAGGACTCTCGAGAACGAGTGTCCTCGCAATGGGTTTGCGTGGGAGTCTTGAGAGCAAGACGCGACAGTTCACCCGATTGTGTCCTAAGGAGAAAGTGAAAATTCCGGTGGGAAGAGAATGAAGCTACTCTCGTTTGACATGTTTGTTCTGTATCACGTGCACAGTATTGGTAATACCTCCCACCTCAGTTCTTCGCACATTTTTCCCAACACTATCGCGGTATGTAAATTACCCACAGCGCAATAGGTCTGTCCCGCATTCCGAAAAGGCGGACGATGGGTTTCTGCCACCTTCTACCTTTTCCGTTCCGACTGACGCTATCAGTAACTGGTAGCCTGTGCCGAGAAGTGGCATTGTTCACTACTACTACTTACTGCCGCTATTCTGTTGCTCACTTACTCTTTACTTCATCCCCTTCCTGCATACTCTCATTCTCCGACGGACTAATTGAATATATATCACCATCCTTCACTTTATCTGGGGACTCGGTTTTGTAACGACCCTTAATCTAAGCCCCTCCTCCCCCTCGGTCTACTCCCCGAAATTACGTTATAATGGCTGATGACACCGCTACGGCGGACGACTCGCCCGTCACCTTCAATATCAAGTCCTCAAATGATGCGAAATTCACCATCACACTTCCATTGTCTGCGCAAGTGTCAGAGTTGAAAGAAAAGCTTGCAACGTCGGAATATGCGGATACCCCGGCAGAGCGTCAGCGCCTAATCTACTCGGGAAGAGTGTTGAAAGATAATGAAACTCTGGCTACGTATAAGATCAAAGATGGACACACTATCCACCTGGTAAAGAGTGCCGCTAGCAATCAGCGTCAGGCCGGTACTTCACAGGCTGCCTCGGCCTCCACGCCGTCAGGCGCCTCTGCTACTCCGGCCGCTGGTGTCCCCACAAACCTTGCGGCTGGCACAGGTAACAACCCACTGGCCGGTTTGACTGGCGCACGATATGCCGGTTTTGCGCAACTTCCAGGAGCGGGAATGTTTGGCCCAGATGGTGGCGTAAGTGATCAACTGCATAAAATTAGCCCACTGAACGATGCTAATCATGACGTTTAGATGGGCCCCCCTCCTGATGCCGACTCTATGCTCCATATGCTCGAAAACCCTCAATTCCAGTCTACCATCAATGAAGCTTTACAAAACCCAGCGATGATTGATATGATGATTCAACAAAACCCCATGTTGCGCGAAATGGGTCCCGGCGTGCGGCAAATGATGCAGAGCCCTGAATTCCGCCGTATGCTTACCGATCCTAATTCGCTTCGCCAGGCGATGCAACTTCAGAGAGCCATGGGTGGTGGTGGTGGTGGGCTTGGTGGTGGTAGCGCATTTCCTGCTCCAGGGGTCACAAACACAACACCAGAGGAAAGCCAGAATGGCCAAAATAACAATGGCGCCACTCCAGCCCCTGGCGCGCCCGCGTTCAACCCATTCATGCCCCCAGGCCTTGGAGCAGGGAACCCTTTCGCTGCCCTTTTCGGCGGTAATCCAGCAATGGGCGGCGCGAACCCACCGAGTACATCAACTGCGACGGGTACCGGTCAGACTGAGACTACACAGAGAGCCGCTGGAGATGTTGCTGGGGGAGATACTACCACAGGAGAGGGTCAAAATCAACAAAATGCTCAGAACCCATTTGGGCTCCTTTTCAACCCCGCCATGTTCGGGGCACAAGGCGGTCAGGCGAACCCTTTCAATCCCCAACAAAATCCTTTCCTTCGCGATCCCGCTCTATTGTCGCAGATGATGCAGGCAATGGGCGCACCACCAGGAGAAGCTGGCGCCGGTGGAGTTGGCGCCAATCCCTTGGCGGCACTTCTCGGAGGCAGTGGATTTGGGGCTCCCCCTCCACAGGACAACCGACCACCTGAGGAAAGGTATGCAGAACAGCTTCGCCAGCTCAATGATATGGGATTCTATGAGTTTGAGAGGAATATCGAAGCGCTGCGACGAGCAGGTGGCAGTGTACAAGGCGCAGTGGAATATTTGTTGAGCCATCCTTCTTGAGTTCTCACACTGATCTGTAATGGCGTGTTGGCCAAACGGCCTTATTTCGTGGAGCGATTGTTTTCATTATTTAGCCCCGTACGGAGTACAGCACTGGTATGGGAGAAGCACCCAGAGTTAAACCAATATGAAACTCACCTTTATAAGCGTAAGTAATTCCCACATTAATATATTATACTGAGCCAACCCCATTCATTCCTTAATATTAACCAGACGAGCAGCTCAGAGTCTACTTGTACGTAGCTGTAGCTGAGCTTAGTAAGCAGTCCTGCAAGAATAATTCAATTATAGTAGACTGTAGAAGCGTGCGTCCGGGCAAACACGTTCCTAATCTGAATCTACCATTCAGATGCCTCAGATCGCACCTATATAGCTTCCCGCCGTTACATAGCCCCCCGTTCCTTCCAGGATTTTTCACTGGACTACCTATTCAAGCTCAACTACAGTGCTTTCCAGCTCAGCTTCTCCATTTGACAATGCCGCACCGCGCATTAGCCCCGGAAAGATGGCCGGTCCAATGACTGTGAACCGGGCCTTCTTGCCAGGGACTGGTCGAAGAACCATTGGCATTTGACACCCATGGAGGACCCAAACCTGGTCCCCCGGCTCTACCTTAAACACTCTGTCCAGAGACCCGAGCCGCCGGCATTCAGTTTCGACGAACACGGATTTTTCGAGTTCGATAAAAAGAGGCTTGCACATAAACTGATATTTGGTCAGAAAGTCACTCCTTGGCCTAGAAGCAAGGTCCCAGAGCGTCAGCGTGTCCTGACCAACCTGCTCCGCTGCTACACGAATGGCACGGAGTAAAGCGACCGTTGTCTCCTGCGTCGGCCTCTAAATTTTGATGTTGATAATGTTGGCGATACCTCTTTTCTGAAACCCAACCGTGTAGAAGTATAGTCACATCCTCCCTTTCGTACAGTGGTTCGTGGCCAGTATCTTCTGGCCAGAGTCTTCGGCAGTGCTCTTCCAGGATCTAGTACCACTCAAGTATGGGCAGCTCGTAAAAATCCTCCATTGGTCCAATAAATCCGATTGTGTCTACCAAGAGACCTTGGACAAAGAGAACCCGGCTCTTCAAGTCAATGGAGGCGTTCCTTGCTGTAATAGAGCCACAGGCCCGGCTCGCATTGACTCGGCTCCATCTGACAAGCTGATGCGGCATCCAGGTTGGGAAGTCATCCCCTCGGGAGGCAGCATAATACGGGCCCCTATCAGAGAAACATAAGAAGTCGATACTCTTGTGCCTGTCTATGAAGAGACTGAAAACCTGCAAGTAGATCTCGATGACAGGTGCGGCGTAGTCGACCCTCACCTTGCTGCTGCCCATCAAAGACATTCCGCTGGTAATATATGTTGATTTCTTTGGCCAGGATGAGCTCCTGCTGGGCCCACAGCCTTTGCCAGTACGGATTTCGAAAAACATCGGCAACTGGATACCAGTAGGACGGATCATAGTCATCAAGCTCGATTTCCTTACCGAGACGTGCAAGGTCTTCGCATCCATTGGCTGCACGCTGTGATCCAGCCAAGCGCAGACAACCTGTGCACATGAGTATATGCTCCGCATCAGCTTGATCTGGTGTGCCTTTTCCGTATTGTTTGGCTGGTTGATATATATGGCATCCGTCCAGAGAACACGAGGCTTGTCAGGCTGGCGCAGGTCGTCCAATGCCTTCCTCAGGTTCCGACGCACAGGAAACGCCCTGTGTCCATTAATGGAGATGTTATAGGTTGGTTGAGGTGGCCCCCAAGTGTAGCTCAAGGCTTCGAAGCTGGGGCTTTCATCCAAAGAGACGTTGAAGAGGTGCCCGACCACCTTGCTACCAGGCTTTCCTGGCCAGAGCTCAAATAGCCTGATTTCACGCTTCGCAGGATCCAGGGGTTCGTATTGAAAAGTTCTGTCATTCTTCGACTTCCTTCCCTTGGTATTCGATCTCTGCTGTGGCACTGAAGCTCGGGATTGTCTCCTTGGTCGTAGGCGATCCACAACCTGAGGGATGGCAGGTTGAAACCGAGGTATAAAATGACAGCTGCTATAACCAGCAAATGGGCCCTCGCTGTTGGAGCCCATGACAGCTGCGGATACTATATATTGGGTAGGTATATACTGGAGGAAGTTTATACATGTATTGAATGTGTGAATAATTTATTTTGTCCGTGAGCGATCAAGATCCTTCGAGGTACTGAGAACTGGCCAAGTCTAAAGTACCGCTAGAACCAGCCTTGTTCGGTTATATGATACTCCGGTGATACAACATCCCAGGACTGCACTCTTTCCATCTTTAGGCAGCTGTTTTCTTCGGAAAAGACGAATGGTCGGGCAATTTGGGACGACCACAGAGCCTGGAATGTGTGGCGTTGCGATTAGGGGTGGAGAGCGATAACGACGAGGAAGACGACGACGATAGTTGAAGATAACACAATAGATGTTTCTATTTTTATGCAGGATCGGACCCAAGGAAATACTTTTCAAAGCTGCCAGTCCACTGTAGAACCCCGTATCTACTGGAGTAAGTATGAGTCCTTGGAGGGTTCTACGCAAAGCTGGCGGTTAATGGAGAGCCCCCTGTTTCCTTAGGGTCACAATATAATCCAATCAAAAATTATTCCCGGGCACTCCACTCTCAGTACCTAGTAGCTTGTTCAATACTACTACTAGTACATACCTAGGAGACTTGGACAAATCCTTATAAAGCTACATCGCTGCTTACTATACCGTACCTGATCACCTGACGCCCGGTCCCACCTGACGCCCGATTTTTTGATATACACCGACTTTTCGATACTTTTCAAACCACCATAACTCTGCCAATATGGCTTCAATTGAGGCAGCGATAGCTGAGATCGAAAGCTTAAAACCAGGAGAAATAATAAATTACACAAAAACTGCCAAGAAATATAGTATAAGCAGGTCTACACTATCTCGACATCATCGTGGTGTTCAACATACTCGAGCAGAGTAATATAATAATCAACAAATCCTCAACAATAAGCAGGCCAAAATACTTATAAAATAGATCAATAATCTAACTAATAAAGGCTTTCCGTCTATACTTGAAATACTACGAAACTTTGCTAAGGAAATTACTGGAAAGAAGCCAGGAAAACAGTAGCCAACTCGATTTTTGAAGAAATATAATAATCAGCTTACTGCCCGCTATACAACTGGAATTGACTCCCAACACAAGCGAGCTGATTCGGTGTATAATTACTCTCTTTACTTTGAGCTAATAGCCAAGAAGCTCAAGGAATATGATATACAGCCTGAAAATATATATAATATGGATAAGAAAGGTTTTCTTATCGGAGTACTATTAAAAGGCAAAAGAATCTTTTCTTGTTCTAAATTTGAGCAGGGGAGATTTAAGCAACACCTTCAGGATGGGAATAGAGAATAGATTACTACAATTGCTTGTATCTCTGTAGATAGAAGCTTTCTTTCCCCGGGTCTTATATATCAAGCCGTCTCAGATAATATACAGGATTTCTGGCTTCAAGATTTCAGTTCTGGGTATTATATATACTTTTTTGCATCATCTCCTAGTGGCTGGATAAATGATAATATTGGATATACCTGGCTTACTAATATCTTTGATCGAGAAACTAAGGAGAAGACTCGAAGATATTGGAGATTTTTAATCCTTGATAGCCACGGATCTTATATAACAATGAAGTTTATTAACTTCTGCAATAAAAATAAGATTCTTTTAGCTATCTATCTATCTTATTCTACACATACGCTACGGCCACTGGATATCAGTATCTTTGGTCCTTTGTCTACAGCATACAGTGCTGAATTAGAGCAATTTTTACATAATTATCAAGGGATAAGTTATATCACAAAACAAGACTTCTTTCAACTCTTTTAGCCAGCGTGGAATACTGCTTTATCAAAGAAAAATATTGAAAGTGTATAGAATTCTGTTGGTTTATACCCTTGGAATCCTGAAAAGATATTGATATGTTTTACTAAAAAGAATAGTACTAGACTATTATTAAGTGATTCGTCTTATTCTATCCTGAGTACGGAAGATTGGAGATATATTGAAAGGCTTCTTCAGCAGACTATTTCTGATATCTACAATAAAAAGGCTCAAAAGCTCAGTTCTACTATGTATTCACTTTCTACCGAGAATATTCTACTTAAGCTATGTTGTTCAGGTCTTGAAAAGGCTCTAAAGAACGAACAGAAGAAATATTAGTATAGGAAACTATTTCTATCTGATTTATATACTTTGGAAGGTAGTAATATAATTTTTTACTTACCTAATAAGATTCAAGAAGCTCGGGATCTTTAGGCTCAGAAAGATAAAGCTATACAACTTAATAAAGCTGCTAAGCAAGATAGAAAGCTTCGTCGGGAACAGGAAAAGAAAGAAAAACAGCTTCTATTAGAAAAACACAAGAGAAATAGAGCTTTAAATAAGAAGATATATCAGCAGATAAACGTTCAAAAGTAATACCAAAAGAAAGAAGAAAAGCTTATCAAAAGAGCTAATCTACAGCTTCAAAATAATATAAATTAGGCTGCTAAAGGCAAAAATAAGATCCCTATACCTTCAACTCCAAAAAATATAAAGGATACTAGTAATCAAAATAAGGTTGTTGTTGCAGAGACTTCATATAATATAAATCGTCGGAGTAGACAGATCCGCCTACCTGCGCGCTTTCGGGATCATTAAAATAGTTATATATATTCTATATAGTTTAAATACTAAACCACTAAAAGATCACACGATGATAAACAATATATGTGGTTGTAGAGCTTCATCTTTAACTCTGGTTTTCATAGGAAATCGCGCGTCAGGTGGAGGCGGGCGTCAGGTGATCAGGTACGGTAACTGTTACGCTCCAAATAGCCTAAAACACCCACACAAACAGTTTGATTGATCAATATTTCCTCCAGATCTGGCTTATACTACACTACATACCGCGGATATATTCCCTGTACCACCTGGAATGTCTCATGGCTTAACAGAAAGGGAGTTAGTGTAACAGAATTTCATGGTTTTAAATGTTATGATAGTCTAGGTCTGTCTGATGTCTTCCCGTTCCCGGTTGAAAGTGGCTTTTTGTTGCATTCAGAGGGACGGCGGTGAGATGATCATTTTAGGAATGGACGCTAAACCTATTGTGGACGGAATCGGCCGGACTGTTCGATGCCCTTGAATTTAATCTCCCCTGCAACCACTCAATTAAATACTTTTAACTACTCCTCCGTACTACTAATTGCTGCTATCCTGTCCCCATCCACTTTACCCCCCTGACACCCTACCCTCCCCCCTTCCCTCATCCTTATTTATTATCTATCTACTTCTATTCGATACATAGGCATTTCATGCCGATTACACTCGTTACATCGATTCGATCTGTTATATCTCGGATTTTCCATTCTCCGTCGCATTCTGGACCGCCGGTTCCTCCAGACAGCATACATACACCTTGTCTTGTTCCACATTAGCCTTTACCCGATGCTTGTTCATCCTTCTTAACATATTACTTTCGGCATCGCGCATAAACTTACTATTTACGTCCTTCTTTTTCTTCTCTAAGTGGCCTGTTTAATGGGGAACGGTCTAGTGGTAACTTGGGTTGGGTTTAACTAAGTTACTGATCTACACTTGTGATTCACGTACCCGCCACGTACATCCGAATTTTGTTGGTGCATGCTTCCTTGATAGCACCTGTTCTCTCTAATAGCGAGGGGTAGCCCCCATTTCCCCCATCACCTCAATAATGGAGCTGAGACGCTTGTGGTGCCCTAATCAATGGGCTTTGTGGTTGTTATTCGTCTCATACTCCTGCGCGTTCTACATACCTGGTAAGCTTTGATCAGCCTGTTAGGCCCATCAGGCTCTACAACTGACACGTTTATGTTTGTAAAATAGGCTACTCAGTCAAACGTTATACTGATGACGAGTCCATCCCTCTTCTTGTGAACAAAATCTTTTCCGACCATACGCAGCTTCAGTACGCCTACTATGACCTGCCTTTCGTCTGCCCCCCGAGCGGGAAAATGCATGGTGGCTCACCCTTCGGTTCGGGTCATAGCGTTTCGCTTAACTTGGGAGAAATCCTACGTGGCGATCGGATAATGACGTCTGACTTTGAACTGCAGATGGGAAAGAATGTAGAATGTCAAGCCCTCTGCACTGCGGAAGTAGGGCGCAAAGACGTCAAGTGGGCTCGTCAGCTTATCAACGAAGGCTATGTAGCAGAATGGATCGTGGACAATTTGCCTGGAGCGACTAGCTTTGTCACCGTCGACCGTAGTCGCAAGTACTACGCAACTGGGTTCAAGCTTGGATCCCGGGACTTCTCACCTATCGACGGCAAACCACATTACTATATCAATAACCATTTCACCATCGTGGTCCGCTGGCGGTCGGCACCTGAAGGTGGCAAGTTAATTGTTGGTTTCGAGATTTATCCGAAGAGTATTCGCGCCGAGGACCATGTTGAGAATGGCTGCCCCAAACAAGTACATGAGCACCACGACGGCCTGGAGCTATACATCCCTCCAAACACAGCAAAACTCCGTGAGATGTATCCTGGCTCTTCATATATTCCGGAAGACGACGGGGTTGACGACGGAACTACACTGAAGATTCCGTATACATACTCCATTTATTTCAAGGAGGACAACAGCATTGACTGGTCCAGTCGATGGGACCTCTATTTTAGCAACCAAGACGATAGCTCTATGACGCACTGGTTTGCGATTCTCAATTCCTTGACTATATCAAGCGTTCTTGGGGTGGCTGTATATGTTATCTGGGGACGAACAGTCCAAGGAGATATCAAGGGGCGAGGGGACGGGGCAATGGATGAAGCTAAACTGAAGGCTCGAAGCACAGCCAAAGCAAAGACTCATGAAAGAAAAGGGGACGGCCTCTTGGACCAAGGATCGGATCTTGAGCGGGATGCAGATTTGTCATCCGACGACGAGGGTGTCGAAGATGTCAGCGGTTGGAAACTCCTTCATGGTGACGTTTTCCGAGTGCCGGAGTACAGCGGCCTTCTTGCACCACTTGTTGGCTCTGGCATGCAACTATTGTTTATGACCTCGGGACTTCTTCTGCTCAGTTGCCTGGGTATCTTAAACCCCAGCTTCCGTGGCGGATTCGTTAGTGTTGGAATGGGTTTGTTTGTATTTGCAGGCCTCTTCTCCGGCTACTTCTCGGCAAGGTTGTACAAAACATTTGGCGGCGCCAATTGGAGGAAGAACACGTTAATTGTAAGCCTATCTCGACCGGATTTCTGCTTTCCCCCCCTGAAACTCGTGGCCTGGACATTGCTAATGATATTAGACCGCTCTCTTCATTCCTGGCCTGACCTTTTGCCTCATATTCATCCTGAATCTCTTCGTTTGGGCACAGGCGTCCAGCACGGCAATCCCGTTTGGCACCTTGGTCGGTCTTCTTGCGCTTTGGTTGCTGATTCAGGTTCCTTTGGTTTATATTGGTAGCTGGTACGGTTATGTACGAACGACGCCGTGGGAGCATCCAACCAAGACCACGTCAATCGCTCGACAAATCCCGCCGCAACCCTGGTACCTGCACAACACTTACGGACCCGTTCTGACAGGGCTGGCACCATTTGCTGTTTTATTCATTGAGCTTCTGTTCGTGTTTAAGAATTTGTGGCAGGACAAAAGTGGCTACTACTACGTGTTTGGCTTTTTGAGCGCCGTTTCGACTATCCTAATGGTCACGGTGAGTCAAGTGACCATCATCGCAACCTACAGTCAACTTTGCTCCGAGGTATGCTATGTCCATTACTTTTCAAGAACCGGGAAGCTGACTGAAGAAGAACTACCACTGGTGGTGGCAGAGCTTCCTGACCGGCGGAAGTAGTGCATTCTGGGTCTTTGCCTACTGCATTTGGTACTACTTCTTCCACCTTCATATCACCGGCTTCGTATCTAGTCTGCTCTTTTTTAGCTACAGCTTCTTGGCATGTGCAGTATACGGCTTGTTAACGGGGACCGTTGGATTCTTGACGGCCTACGCGTTTGTCCGACGGATTTACAGGTAAGCAGTCCCTGGTGGTGTCGTGGATATCAGATGTTGGAGCTAATCATGGCACAGCGGCGTCAAAGTTGATTGATCAATTTCAGGAACGCATGTTTGACACCCATGTCATCTTTTTACCCAGACGGGCTTATGTGAAACGGCATTTGGTACCAGCATTCCCTTTATATTTCCTTTGCCATCTTTTGGCACTTTCTTAAGATATCCACCCTCCCACTCCATGTGCAATAAGCTACCGTGCTATTATTGACTTGTAATGTCATTTGGCCCGTGGCCTTTATGTACTATATATATACATATATATTCCGTCTATTAGCGAATTCAATCAATATTCCTCAGTCTTAACGCGTGTTCCAGTCATGATCTCAATTCCGTTGTATTGCTCTTCACTAACCGCGGAGCAGCTTGGTCGAGTATAGTATCTCAATCATATCTAATGTATCCAAGTTATCAAAACCAGCCGTAGCACAAACACTCAGCCAACACTCAATAGCACGCCTAATAACTGCTCCCTCACAAGATAAAAGTAGCACTATCCACAATCCCTCCCCCATCAAGAAAGAAAAAAATAATCCGCTCCGTGATACATTCCCAGGAAATCCCTCCTACTAGTATCACCACTACCTTAGAAGGCCGGAGCCTCTAAAACCTAGATACTCCTATAACATAGCAAGCAAAAAAAAAAAAAAAAAAAAAAAAAAACACCCTCTTCGAGACCCCGGGGAAAAACCACCTGACTCATCATAGCGCAACAACCAGATAGACTCAAGTCAATTCTTCCCCAAAACGGCATTTCCATCCAGCTCCCCCCGGCCACAAAACCCACGAGCTTAATAGAACGCCTCTTAATCCTTCCCCAGTCATCATTTCACTCCAAGTCACACACACACACACACACACACATAAAAAAAAATACAAGTTCTCAATACATTTGAAACCCCCGTTACACTACTACATCCACCAGGTAACACGAGAACTTTTCAGAATGGCTACAAGCGGAGACTCTAACTATATGGTCCGCGTGATGTTCAATCTTAGGAACGAGGATAACCGATGAAGTCCCGTGATTAAATTGATGGAAGGTTTCCAGTCTCTGGTAAGTATTTTTTCCATGGATGGATTGATGTGTTTATGACTTTTGTTTTGGTGGGGTTTGTGTGATTGGTTGGAATAAGGTCATGTGGTATCTATGTATTGAGTTCTGGGAGGCTGATGCTTAAGGGATGATTTTGGTGGAGTTGTCATTGTCATGGTGTACTCCGTCCTTAAATCTGGTTATGGGGCTTTTTTGGGGTTATCGATTTTGGATAGTGAGGTTCTGTGGGGTTTGTTTGATTGATGTAAGGGGTTCCTGTGCATGATCATAGTCAAAGACTCGATCAAGAGGATAGATAGATGTGTCTCTCTTTTCCACACAGTATGGATATGCGTTAAGAGGCCAAGAACAGGTTTCCAGACCGCCCAGTTACATATCAGATGTGAATGAGGCAGTAGAATTAGTAAGACAAGAAAAAATGACAGAGATGAAACGAGCAGGAAAAGCGTAAAGCAGACCTGATTGCGTCAGCTAACTATTAATTAGATGGCAGAAAACAAGTCCCGAGGATATGAATGAAAGTCAAGTTCCTGTGACTCGGCAGGTCCGTTCATTGCATTTTGGATTTAAATTACATAGACTTTGTTTCAAATGTGTTTACAACCGCTAGGCAGATGATGAGTGACCAATACCAATACTTTTTGCTTTTGGCTGGAATTTTTTAAAACATGGATGTAATCCAGGTGCATTAGGGCGTGCTTTAGTGTTACTAAATGTATTACTACTGTACTACTGTATGCATTGCATGTATGGATGTATGTATGTATTGTAGGAAAACTTAAGTAGGAGATGCCCCCATTAATCTAAAGATCTCCAATCACCGTCTCTATTGATAAATTATCTACTACCATGTCAGGCCAAAATACTTGATCAATTGTGTCGGATGGGACGGACTCCGTTTCAGCCCGACTCCAATGATTATCGTGATCGCCCAGATGAAAGGGTCAAGGACGAGGTAAGACATAGAGTACTCCTTACTGTTCATTGGAGGACGTTGGAATCCTCCCATCTGCGTACTTTATAAACCAGGTGCACAGGCAGCAATGCACAGTCCTCGACTTCAGACGGGCGGTAATGAATCATTCATTTGTGGAGATGTTTCGCCCCCTTGATGGCGTGATCGGAGGAATGAATGATGCGTTTTTCCTCACGTCGAAGGGCTCGGCATCCGAATCCGGACGAAAGAATGAGCTTCTTTTGGCTGCGAGCTTCTCAACGAGCAAGAAGGCGGAGGGATCTTTGGCTCATGTCATTTTGACATAATATCAAGGGAGAACCGCAGGAAAAGTGATTGAGGAATATAGATATCTGGTACGGAATGGCCTGATCTCCGTGAAACTCCGGAACCCGTAGTAGATCCCATTAGCCAAAAGCTTATCAGCAAACTCCATCAACAGAAACCATGGGGAAATGGCCATTCGGATGATCTTCTAGAAAATCCTCATCGCATACGTAAGGGCAATGCGATATCCAACACGTAATGCAGGGATCGACGAATGACAGACGGAGTGGAGATGATGCCATCGACCCGCGGAATTAGTATAACGCTAAACACGGCATCTGCAGGAAGCCTATTCTCTAGACCCCTTATTGGTCTCCTTATGTTAATCTAAGGTCTGCAGCTTCTAGGGTAAAAGGGTCTGTGCAATACTGGCCATACATACGGTATTGATGAGTTGAGTATATCAGTGCCAAGATGCTGTTCATTCCGCTCGACTTGGCATATGTTTGCCGGCTCAGGTGACTGGGAGAGTATCGATAGAGCGAGATTCTTGATATGCTACGTTCCAAGAATAATCGTATAGATGTATTACACATGTATAACGGAGAGAATAGCATGGTTCCCAATTCAACTTCTTAGTCTCCGTCCTTGGTAGCAGAATATCTATGACTCGTTCGTGAGCACAAGCGGTCGGAGCGTTGAGATCTCAATTCTGACTGACAACGAAATTAGAAGCGGTTGCTGCATCCTATGTACTCAAAAGCAGCTCGCTCCACACTATCTCTCCTTCCTTTTCACACCCTGATGCGAATTTGTGTCAACTTGCAGGGCAATTCCTCCTTCATTACTAGTTGTCACATGACAAGTAGTTCTTAGGGTCTATGCCGGTCGAAGTTCAGGAATAAAAGAAACACTTGTGAACCACTGTAGAAATGGGATTGATAGAAGAAGTCAACCACGTGACGACATAGTGGTTGGGACCAGCCACATTTCATTGTGAACTGCCAAGTCCGTCATCGAAAGAGACACAGCGATTTACACTAGCGGGTTGTATGACTTTCGGGCAACAGTATCTGGGCCCAATTGAAAGTAAGGATCATAGAGCCGCCTGAACCAGCTCAAATATCAATGTGTCATTATGATGCGTGTATCATGTAAATATCATTGGATTCCTGGTAAATCCTGGGGAACCAGTACATTGTCCTGCTGAGCATGAAAAATATGAAGCCTGTTGATACTGTTAAGTGGTGGTAGTCCGAATTGTCGTACGCTGTACGCCGTATGGAAAGGATGAAATTGAGCCCAAAAATTGGCACTGGAATTAAGTTACGGGCGCGCATTAGCCTGCCAGTCGAAGAAGACGATATTCACCGCAACCTGAGGTTTTGCTGAGAAATGTTGTCTTGGCTGCCTGAGAAATTGGCACATGACCCCTGACCCGAAAGAGGAGAGATGGATCCATATGAAACCTTCAGCCGTATCGAGCGATAATGACACATGAATTCCTCTTTTCATTGTTGAAACTCTCCCACTACTAGAACCAATTATGCGTTTGTAACTTTCTAACGGACCAGCCCGTTTTTCTTACAAGGGCCTTAGTCTGTGGCACTAGAACTTGTTTAAGGAGCTACCCAATGAACTGTCGTGGCGAACCAGCTGACGCGCCTAGTTCAGCGAGTCAACCTGTGATGTGCCGGGGATCCTTGTCGGAACCGGCCGGGGGTGGAATTCAGGAACCAATAAGAAGATACTATAATGCCAAGCGCGCCAAGATTTTGGAGAGTCCGGACTAGTGAGAAGGGGGTTTGAGACCCCAGGCCCACTTCGGTTAGTAGGCAGGCTAGTTTACCCGTCCTAAGCGAACTTCAGTCTACTACGGAGTACTTCGACTCTGGAAGGAATACGCACAGAACAGGATCAAACCCAATGACACTTCGTACAGGCAATCTTCAAAGACTTTATCTATTAGTGGGGAAAGTGGTGAACAGATGAAGCAGAAGGGAAATTGCAAAATGAGATAGGACCTGCGGACTCCGACGACCACCTGAGTGCTGTCGTGGCGATCTGACCAATCCTTTGGTACTTACCGGACCGCATTTCTCTGCCGGGAAATTACATCCTTACGCGGCCCTAGTAATCGGTATCTCGTCACAAAGTGATCGTCCGTTCGTCGACGACATGTACTACCGAGTATGTATGTACTACGGAGTACTTGACAAGGCAACGTGATTTTGGATGATCACAATCCTCTACAGCCAGGAATCTACAAGTGGAAAAGAAAGATAATCAATTTCCTTCACTTGAATCATTGGTCTGAAAGTTTATTGCCCCTGCGTTCCAGCTCGTGGGGAAATCACACCATCGTCTCCGCTAATGGTTCCATCGCTGCGGTGACATCGATTGTACCACACTTGATGTAGATCTCCGCTAATTCTCAATACATTCATTTCATACCCACATGTAATTTTGGTTCTGGTACAAGTATGTACATGCAATCAAT